>NW_012118877.1:600275-605551 GCF_000951035.1 Colobus angolensis palliatus
GATCCAATTACCTATTGCTGCATAACAATTCATCCTAAAATTTACTGGCTCAAAGTAAGAGCAATTATTTGTTTTATCATGAATTTGCAGTTTGGGCAAGGTTTGATAGGTAAGTTTCATCTCTTACCTAGCAGAGTCAGCTGAAGTGGCTCAACTGGGGCTGGAGGATCCAATCCTAAAAGAGCTTATTCACAAGGTTGGCAAATTGGAGTTCACTCTCAGCTAGAAGCTGAAGACTTGAGATCTTGGTTTTTCTTCTAGTGAGTACCTCCATGGACTGCCTGGGCTTTATCATTGCATGGTGGTTGAATTTCAGAGCAGTCAACCCAAGAGAACAAAACAGAAACTTTATGGTCTTTTATGACATAGCCATAGGAGTCATGCTAGTAACTACATGAAAATTCACCACCAAGGGAAGAAACACTAGAGTCAACCTCTTCGTAGAATGAATGTCAAAGCTGCATTATAGGAAGAGTCTGTAGAGTAGAAATATTGTTATGGATTTTTTAAAAAAATACAACTTGCTATGTTTACTAAGAAAAATAACAAAATAAACAGTGTTACATTGGATTCACATTTAAAGTAAAATAAAAGTTTGCCTACTTCACCATGCACAGACTTTCCAGAGCTCCGTTCTCCAAATCTGCCTCCAGTACCATGTAATGATCATAGGCTAAATGATATTTATTCTTTGTAGTTAATGAATATTGAAATAATTATCCATCATCAACTTGTCAATGTATATACTTACCTTTTTAAGAATTCTTCAATATACTTGCCTTGCTCAAGCAGTTAAAATAATTGATTATATAGATATTATCTTCATCTATGTCTTTCTTGCCTAAATTACTACAACTCTTAAAGTTGCATCAACCAGTTAGCTACCAGTTATGTACTGTTTTATATTTTCAAGTTTCTTTCATTAACTTTAAAGCTTAATTCTAATATCCCTTTGTTAGGAAGATTTCCTTAACATCCACAACTCATTAAATGCTCCATACTATTTCTTAGCTTTCTCTAGTATGAAATACTGCTTCCCCTACACAGCAATGACCCTGTGCTCCCTGACTGTCAAGTCTTGGGTCAGAGCTCATCACTTACTTTAGGTCCTTTATATGGTAAAATCCTTACTGCTCTTTCACTATTCATTCATTTTGGCACTTATTCATATATTGCCTGTCACTTCCTGTTTCCTCAACATATCTCTTCCTCCTGCTCTCAAATGCCTATAATTTTCTTAGTTGGGCAAATACCAACCAGCTAAACAAACAGCAAGGAAGAAAAACTTAAAGTACACGGAAAATACACTTAACATTAAATGCACCTATTAAACCCTAACTAAGATAGAATCTACTGATAGATTTCTTCAGAACAAATTTAACTAAAGAAGTTAAGGAAATAAACAGTAGATTTTGTTGCTGTTGGAAAATGGAGGTAGCAAAAAGAAAGAGAAATCATAGGATGTCAGAAATAAACTCTTACCTCATCACTATTTTCCCACAGGCTATCTTGTATCATGATGTAACATCTTCATATGTGTATGCCTTACTCTTCCAGTGTGAGTGTAACCTCTGCCAGGGCTTGGGCTGGCAGGACTGGGAGCATATTGTGTTCAAAAATACTTTTCTAACTGATCAAAATAAATTTAAAGCACTGTGAGATAAAGAGAGCACTCTAGTCTCTTTGTAAAACCTAGCATTCAGTAGAATAAATGGGGTAAATATGTTTTACTCAATTATTTCTCTGTAGGTGAATAAATCATACATTGTCCTCTAGGAAAATTGTTGAAATGATCCCTGATCAATTTGTACATAAGGTTTTTTTTCTTTTTATTGAGACAGAGTCTTGCTGTGCTGCCCAGGCTGGCATGCAGTGGAGCAATACTGGCTCACTGCAACCTCCGCCTCCCAGGTTCAAATAATTCTCTCACCTCAGCCTCCTGAGTAGCTGGGACTACAGGTGTCTGCCACCACGCCCAGCTAATTTTTGTATTTTTAGTAGAGATGGGGTTTCACCATGTTGGCCAGGCTGGTCTTGAACTTCTGACCTCAAGTGATCCACCCACCTTGGCCTCCCAAAGTGCTAGGATGTATTTAATTTTTTTTTTTTTTTTTTTTGAGACGGAGTCTGGCTCTGTCGCCCAGGCTGGAGTGCAGTGGCCGGATCTCAGCTCACTGCAAGCTCCGCCTCCCGGGTTTATGCCATTCTCCTGCCTCAGCCTCCTGAGTAGCTGGGACTACAGGCACCCGCCACCTCGCCCGGCTAGTTTTTTATATTTTTTTTTAGTAGAGATGGGGTTTCAACGTGTTAGCCTGGATGGTCTCGATCTCCTGACCTCGTGATCCGCCCATCTCAGCCTCCCAAAGTGCTGGGATTACAGGCTTGAGCCACCGCGCCCGGCGTATTTAAGTTTTTAAGAGACTCACCTGTTAGGTGCAAAAAGACTGAAAATCAACTCTAAGATTCATAATTATCCATCATTATCTTGCTTAGTAATGCCTAAGTAACAAAAGTTTCTTTCCTTAGTTCTGGTGATAGTATAAGTTATCTTAGGTATCATCCATAACGCAAAGATAAAGATAGAAAAATGGCCAGGGAGACAGTCATGGCTGTGAAGGGTGAGATGTGGCATCACCTGGGAAGGACAGCCTGTCGAATTGAACCAGATGTCCCAATAGGGTCCTGCCTTCTGCCTAGGACTTCACTACTATAATGAGTGGACACAATATAACTGGTATTTTAGATTTAAAGAACGCTTTGCACATATCAAACTTGTCACACACTTATTGTCTACTAGGTACTAGTTCAGATGAAGATGATCAAATATTTCCTTCTTTTTTTGGAAGGTGTTATAAGCTGAATTGTGCACCCTTCAAATTCTTATGTTGAACTTCTAACCCCTAGTACTTCAGGATATGACTGTATTTAAAGATAGAATTTTTAAAGAGGTAATTAAATTAAAATGTGATGATTATAGTGGGCCCTAGTCCAATATGACTGGTGTCCTATAAGAAGCAGAAACTTGTACACAGATGGGTACAGAGAAAAGACAATGTGACGACACAAGGGGAAGTCAGCCATCCCCAAGTTAAAGCAGAAAGGCCTCAGAAGAAACAAGCCCTGCCAACATCTAATGTGTTCTCTAGCCTGCGGAACTGATAAAATACATTTCTGGTGTATAAGCCACCTAGTTTGTTATACTTCATTATGGTAGCCCTATCCAACTAATATAGAAGAAAACAAGCAAAATTGGATAACTTGGTCAAGACTATAATGAAATTCAATGACTTGGAGAATCTGAAATAGCATCTTTCTCCGGCCCTACCTTGCGCTCTAATTATAAAGTAGCACTAGGGTGTTTATAAACTACAACTGCTGGAAGTACCATATGTAATCTCAGTTGTATTTTGGCAGAAATGAAAGTCTTTCTTGAGGAGTTATCACTCAGAGTTTTATTTGGTCTTCTCACAAGTGGAAAATTGGATTGCATTGTAGATAGCTACATCCTAGCTTACTGACTTTAGTTTTCCTTATTGTCTAGATATCTTCTCTTCTTTTTCCTTTTCCTTAAATAAGGTTTAAATAAAACTAAAAAACTTCCAAAGAGAAATTTGTACGACACAAATATCTAAATGTAAATTTGCCAAAAGTATTCATTTTCAAATTATATGAAGATGATGTAATGCAGTAGATAAGCAGATAAAGCAATGATATAGTTTATTAAAGGTATATAAGACACTTGCATTAGAGTTTATTCCACATTATAATTTTATATATAAACATTATGATTCATTGTAATATATATTTTATATATAAACATAATTTATTGTAATATATTTTATATATAGTACACATTATAATTACCATATCAGAATTGCCCCTTGAAACTTTGTGAACTCCTTATCAGGGAGTGTGATACAATCTTGGGATGCATGGAATTTAAGAGAATCCATAATGCCCTAAAATTAAACATAAAAGTTTTTGTATATGTGCTTTTTTCTGGAGATAAGACCCATAGAGTTCTTGAAATTTTTAAAGCGGCCTGTAGCCTCCTAATTCCCATATGAGAATCAATGTTACAGAAGAAAACTAAAGATGTTACCAAAATTTTAAAATTTTCTTATGAAAAAGATAAAATGTATATTTTGAATTGAATTAAAATGCTCTGTAAATTTAAACATCTTGATCTGGTTGCTATAGTCTATTTAAAATACACATAGTTTCGTGAACTGGTATTTTTATTAAGTGGTAACTATCATTCATTAAATGTTTATTGCTTTAAACATTTATCTCTAATCCTCATAGATCTCTTGAAAGTAAACATTATTCTTATTTTACAGTTAGGAATCTGAGTCTCCAAAAACCTAAGGTACTTATTGAGTAGATAAGTGGTAGAATCTCTATGTGGTGATAAAGCCTATACACATTAATTTTTTCTGTTAGAAGCAGTGGAATTTATTATTTTTTGAGTACCTACTATATCAAGCCATAAGTTAAAAACTTTATAATTGTTGGCTCTTAAATACTCATAAATACCCTGAAAGACATCATTATTCTCATTTAATTGATGAGTGTACTGAAACTAAAGAGGTCACACTGTGGAAAGATGTAGAGCAGTGTTCAAATACTAAAAAGCTGTAAAATATGTGTTTCCTTTTACAGACTCTAACCTCTCCTAAGTGATTGGATGAGTTAGGAATGTGTTTAGGAGCAACTAGCATACACTTCAGAATAAACAAGTTAAGGAGCTTATTCTCTAGTAACAGGACATTTGGGAAACAGTGGCCCAGGGATGGTACAGTAGCTCAAGAATATTTAGCAATGAACTAGGCTCATTCAATAATAATGTTCTATCATTAGCACTATGTAATTTTCATCCTGATAAGATGGCAGCTTTACTTCCAGACCTTACATTCTTATCCAGCCCAGGAGAATGTCATGGATAGTGGGCAGAATAAAAAAGGCTTCTTCTCAGGAGAGTTAATTTGGGAAAAGAAACCCTCTTAAGGAATGTCTTCCTACATCTTAACAGCAGATGTAGGACTGGGAGCATATTGTGTTCAAAAATACTTTTTTAAGTATTTTTAAAATTTCTCACAAATTTTTGTTAGTATTTTAAATAGAATATTCAGCCGGGCGTGGTGGCTCACGCCTGTAATCCCAGCACTTTGGGAGGCCAAGGCGAGTGGATCACGAAGTCAGGAGATCAAGACCATCCTGGCTAACACAATGAAACCCCATCTCTACTAAAAATACAAAAAAATTAGCTGAGTATC
>NW_012118877.1:605611-679020 GCF_000951035.1 Colobus angolensis palliatus
TTCTCTGGACTTGAACTTTAAAAATATAATTATTGGCCAGGCGCAGAGGCTCACGCCTGTAATCCCAGCACTTTGGGAGGCCAAGGCGAGTGGATCACGAAGTCAGGAGATCAAGACCATCCTGGCTAACACAATGAAACCCCATCTCTACTAAAAATACAAAAAAATTAGCTGAGTATCATGGGAGGCACCTGTAGTCCCAGCTACTTGGGAGGCTGAGGCAGGAGAATCACTTGAACTGGTGAGGCAGAGGTTGCAGTGAGCCGAGATCGCACCACTGTACTCCAGCCTGGGTGACAGAGCGAGACTCTGTCTGAAAGAAAAAAAAATTTATTGAATGTAAAAACTCTTGTAGGGAAATGTTATATCTGTGTGATATTAAGCCTTTCTATAGAGAAACAAGGTATGTTTTTCTGTTTGTCTTCTCTTGCCTCCTTTGGTAGAATTTTAATGTTCCTTTACTGTGAGCAGTATATAGGCTTTTTGGAAATGTAATTACATGTGATAATTTTATAGGAATTATTTTAAAAAGCTGTAACAATAAAAACAGAAAACAGCAGAAGTCAATGTCCACTTCTAGCTAAAAAGATGGCTGAGAGTTGATGGACTATGAACTATAGAATAGGTATATATTGTTGCAGGAAGCCAGTGGTGCATGCTAAACTGTTCTTCCTTTTTTGACCATATTGATAACCTATTGGTAACATTTTCAGTGACTCTAGAGGAACCAATAATGATTAGAAGACATAGAATCCAACTTATCGATAAAAAATTGATGAGAATATACTAAATGAATGGCAGGACTTCTTCTGGTATCTTATGATAAAGTGGTAAGAAAAATGTCCAGAATCTTATGGTAAAACGGTAAGAAAAATGTCCAGAATGTGCAGAAATAGGATGAGTCCTGATAAAAAAAAGGAAGTATAATTTGTACATAAATAAATATTATGGATACCTAATGTGATTTGGGTAGCCATAAGATGAGAACTAAAGAATGAGTAAGAGTTTGTAAGTCTAAGACTTTGGGAAGGCAAGAGGGTTTCAGGCAGAAAGACAGTATCTGAGAAAGATTTGTGGAAGAGGAGGAAAACATGAATGCATGGAAAATATGCAATGTGGCCAGAGCATTGAAAATTTGAAGAGAAGAATCACAATAAAAGAAACAAGAGCCAGAGAAATGGGCCAGATTATGATGGACTTCTTAGGGGATGCTTAGTTCTCCAATCCTTGTAAGATCAATGAGAAGCCAAGGAAGGTGTTTAAATATGAGTGGTGCGTGACTCGATTTTTTTTTTTTTTTTTTGAGGCGGAGTCCCGGGGTCTGTCGCCCAGGCTGGAGTGCAGTGGCGCGATCTCTGCTCACTGCAAACTCCGCCTCCCAGGTTCACACCATTCTCCTGCCTCAGCCTCCTGAGTAGCTGGAACTACAGGTGCCCACCACCACGCCCAGCTAATTTTGTGTGTGTGTGTTTAGTAGAGATGGGGTTTCATCGGGTTAGCAAGGATGGGACTCGATTTTTATATTAACGGATTACTCTAACTGCCTTTGGAAAATGGAAAGGAGGAAAGTTATAGAGCATTTGAAATTCATAAATGAGAATACGGAAGCTTAGATTAGCCTGGCAACAGTAGCACTGGAGAAGTGGTGGGATTGAGTTCGTAGTTGCTCACATTTACATCTTCTTTTCTGAGTATTTGGAGAGTTATCTTTATTGAATTTTGTCCACCCTTAAATTAATATCTCTGAGAACAATTATTTTACCAGTTTGGATCTGCATAACTGCACTACAATTAAATCTCACCAAAATTTCTTCATGTTCGCTATACAAGTTGTGTTTTAAAAATAGATACAACTTTTCTCTAATATCTTGCTCTTCCAGTTGAATACTTCTATGTACTCTTTTATACCTTAAATTAGTTAAAAGCACAATTATGTCAAATTTCATTTGTATTCTCAACGCTTGACTGTGTAGATAATTGTGGTTGCATATTTAATTTTTCAGGTTTTAAAATCTCATTGGATTTATAAATTTACTTACAGGAGCACATTATCAGATTCAAAAGTACAATTTCAAGGTTGTTCTGTTTTTTGAAATGCTTTATATGAGAGTTTAAAATTAAAAAATTATTTAAACTTTTCATGAGTTCTTTTTTTAAAACCACATTTTTTAGACATTATTTCATATCTGGGTGGTTATTCTGTTTATCTTTCATAAAATGTATTTCACTAGAGAATCAGGAAAATGTTTCCTTGGCAACTATATAAATAGACAAGAGCTTTGAATCTTGAGGTATTTGTTACAATAGTGACTTTTTTTCCAGTGGTATGATTGATTTCATGCTATGTCAGAGTTTATGTGTTCTCAATATTGGAGTTTCCCTTGGAAAGAAGTTCACAGAGTCTCTATCATATTATCTTACAGTGGATGCTGTATCATTATGTAGGATTTTCAGATGACTTCAAGAATAAATAGTGGACAGTAAACCCAGGTAAATGAGCCATGGATCATAAAAGAATGTGAAATTGCCTTCATTTTCAAATAGAACTCTGTTTTTTCCCAGATCTTTCAGAGTGTCTTTTGAAAGACTGATCTTAGATTTTATTTATAGCTTAAGTTTGAATTTTTAATCAAAAGTCTCCAATAGTAAAACTATACAATGATAGAATCATCTGTCTCTCAAAGTACTGAGTTTTCCTATCATTACAGAATTTTAACCATAAAGTAGAATTATCATTACGGTATCCTAGTACATCTAGTACATAGTTAGTGCCCATTAAAAATAATGGTAGAATTTTATAATGAGGATGATGATAGTAGCTATAGTAATATATAATAATGGTTACCTTTTTGCATTTATCATTATTATTATAATTATCTGAGGTATTATTTTAGAGAAAATTCAAACACAGGATAGGTAGCCAGATAATATGTGAATTGGGAATACTTCCACCACTTAGGTTTATTGACTTTTTAAGATTTACAAGTTTAAATTTTGTAAGTGAATATTAAGAACCACTCAATGAGTAATTTCTCCCTGTTGGGTTAGTTGATTAGAACTTTAAATCAAAGTTAGTATACTAACACTTTGAATTAAAACTTTGTATTCAAAACTGAGAAATTACCTGTTCACTTATTGTTAATAAATATTCTGGGAAGAATCAGTGCCATAGTCACTTTGTAAGTACAAGATTGTACCACATTTCAAGGCGTTGGCCTATCTTGAGTGGCGTTGGCCAAATGATTTTCCCAAAGCCATTTGTTTTTCCAGCACTGGGACTGAATTGTCTTTGTTCACTACACAATTTGGATATACAGCCCAAAATGGTGTGTGGGGATGATATATTATATACACAAGGCTTATATTCATTAGAGTTGGCTAAACTGTTATTAAAAAAAATTCTCCAATTGTTCAAACAAGTTAGGAGTTTATCTCTCTCTCATATAGTTCTGCTGGGGCAGGATGGGGAAAATTCTTGAGATCAACAGGTGAACAAATACTACCCAATCATTCAGGGAAGAGCTTCCTTCCATCTTGTTTTTCAAACATCTTCTAGTATGCATGGTCACAAAAGAGTCACTAATGCATCTGAGTAGCAGACAACGGGGAAGGGCAAATAGAACATGTAAGCAGTACATCTACTGTTTAAGGGCAATAGCCAGGAAATGGCACCACCACTTTTTCTTATGCTGGAGAGTCTACCTTAACACCAGTGAAGCAGGGCAACATCATGGGTCTGGGCAGCCATAGGCTGACACTTCTATTACTATGGAATGAAAAGAGGTTAGAGTTTGGTGGACTGAACTGCTAGCCGTTTCTTCATCGCATCCAGGCTTCTCCCTGTACTCTGTGATGGAGCACCTTAAGATAAACCACAATTCAGTCTCTATCACTGATAATCTAGTCATTCCTCAAAGACCAGAACAACATGTATTGTCCAGACCGGTGACGAATGGGGCTTTTGAGGATATTGAAGGTAGAGATATTATTTATGGACTCCTGGTCTCAAACTCTGCTATTTTCTTTGAAAGAAGGTGTCATCTTTTTATGGCTGAGTTTGGCTTTAGAATCAGGAGGGACTCAGTTGTTTTCTATTAAAAGCATAGAGTATTTGTCTGTATTCTTCCTAAATTTAGCAAAAGCTAAATAAGAGTATAAAAGGGTTGTGGCACATCAAGAAATGAAGCTCTCACTTCCATCAGTGCTTGACGTTGGACTGACGTTGTCACCTAAGGGACGCTGTTTGAAAGGTGCTGTGTCTCCTCCTGTTTCTAGGGACCACCTTGTTGCTAATCACTCTTTTTGGCTCTTGGATAACTAAATTGGGAATTTTATTTCATTTAAAGTGGACTGCGTTTGTGACCTTGTCATCTGTGTATCTATCTGCCCATCTACCTGTATATTTATCTATTGTCCATCTATCTAATATATATATTATATATATAATTTTTGCTATAAACACTGTGCATTTTATGTTATTATTTAAAAATATTATTCTGAGAATGGGAGCACAGACTTTACCCAAGGAGGTCCCTGAAATAAAACAAAACAAAAAAATTGAAAAACCTTGAATAAGACAGAATTTAAAGATCAATAAACATATACAACATAGATTTAAAGTGAGGCCTTCTTTCTTCTTTTTCAATTCTTCAATAGAAGTTGAAATGAACCTTCAGAAGCCTCTTTGCATCATTGCAATCTTCTTCTAACTTCTTTACCCCTAAAATCCCAAAGTTTTGCACCTAATCTAGGACTTTTGGATTCAAGTAGTTTCCAAAAGGAACAAGGCTGTTTGAGGGCTCCAAAATATTTGAACACATAGAGATCTGTTACATTCGTGTTCTTCAAAATAAGGTGGTATTGAGAAATTGTAATGAGTTTCTCTACTTTTTGACTGTCCAGTTTTTAAGTTGAAAAATAGCATGATGGGCAATCATCAGCTCAGAGTGGTATGGAAGGAAGTTTTGTAGAGTGCATTCTATAAAGCATAGGATGTTGGCACTTAGGCATTTTACTCCAGCTGCTTCCCGCTTTTAGTCTCCTCCTCCTCCTCTTAGTTGGATGGTAAGGCACTTCTCAAAAGAAGACAACATTCTTTATTTTTCTCATGACACGGGGTTTTCCTGGCTTGTCATGAGAGTCTGGATGCCCAGCTTACTGCTGCATATGGGCAGTTTAAATAGCAGCTTTGATAGCTACTGTCTATCACATTGATGGAATTATGGAGAAGTGGAATCCGGCATTTTGTGTAGCCTGGGACTCGGCACATCAATTTGTAGACTACCATTAGAATACTGATTGAACTCAATATCCAAAAGAAAGAGAGAGCAAGAGAGAGATTGAGATTGAAACTATATAAACTCTTCAAGCAAGATTTGTGCTATAAATCAATGCACTGTATATTTTCCTCTTTTGTTGCAAATGTTTCAGAACTAATTTAAAAACTTCTTAACTTCAGTTTACAGTAGATAATGTGATTTGAGATAATCACTTAGAGCTTTGATTGTGGATCATAATGGTTGTGTCCAAATATCTGTAACTGTTGTTGAGTATAACTCCGGTCTTAAAAACAAACAAACAAACAAACAAAACTCTATCAGTACTGAAAACAATGTGCTAGGCATTATCCAGAATTTCACCATGGTGTTTATGAGTATATCATAGTTGGCCAAGTTGTTTTGAAGTTATTTTTCTTTGCCCCAATTGTCTATAGAGTTTGAGATGTCTCATATCAGTGATAAATCCATTCTGAACTTGTGCAGAGTTAGTACTCAAGCATAAAATAGAGTTCAATATATCAAACCTATACTTTCTTCAACAACACAACAACAAAATATATTGCAAATGATAAACTAGATGAAATGAAAGTGTCAATAGTTATCTGGCCATTTTTGTTCCAGTCTAGACGGTAAAAATTACAAATATCCATTGTTATTGCAGAGAATTCCATTATTTTTGAAGGTCTTCAGTGAAAGAAAATAATGATATCATTTAAACTGTGTCTACACATATCACTGTTTCAACTCATTTTTAAAAAGTTCTGTCTACATGTCCTTGCTCAGAAAATAACAAATTAAAAATCAACAAATATGCTGCATCTTTCTCTGTTTAGGAATTACACCTAAGACAACACTACTAACTGTTCATTGAGTCTCATACTGTTCCTCAGCAGAGAAACTCATTTATATCAGTGATTATTTTATTTAAATATATTGATTTATTAAGCTTATCTTAAGGATTAAAATTCTACAGCAGATAAGGACTGGGTGTAATTTGTTTTATAGGAACATATTTTGTCAGTGTTAATTGCATAAATTACTTTTGGAAAAATAGTAAACAAGAACAAAAGAGAAGCTTTGAGGGAAACTAAGCATCAACAATTTATGCTTATGTTCCTCTTTATTTTAGTGCTGCACCTTGAAATCTACATTTTGTTAAAATGCAGCTATTTTCCTTTTGCTCACAGTAGTAACAGCAAACTAATACATTCTATTTTTCTGAAGATCGATGAGATTATTTTTGTTTAGAAAATATATGAGTTAAAAATAGCAAGTATTTTCCAGTCATCTGAAAGCAAATGTTTTATAAACTCTTTATAAGGTGCTGGTATATATTTTAAATTTCTAATAGCTACCATTGAAGTTATGATAAGAAAAACAAAAACAGTGAACTGTATTGGAAGACACATTGTATGTGTGTGTATTTTTCTTATAACCCTCTCATCTAATCTTTGCCAACCATAGGACATAATTTATCTTGATAGTAATCATTCACTTTTCACCAGGTCTGGAATGAGAATGTGTTGCACATGATTGTGCAATGCTATTATCCTAAGCCAATAAATAAGTTTCAGTACGTTACTACAGTTTGTTTCTATAGCTTACATTAATAAAAGGCTAAAGAAGCACAAAGAAATTGTGAAATCTGTCACCATGTAAAACTGCAAATTAAATGTCAGATTTTTATATTTAAAGCTACTAAACTTTACTCTTATTTATTTAGAAGTTGGAACTTGCTTATACTTTGTTTTATTTTAAATTTTTTAAAATTTACTTTAAGTACTGGGATACATGTGCAGAACGTGTAGGTTTGTTACATACATATACATGTGCCATGGTAGTTTGCTGTACCTATCAACCCATCATCTAGGTTTTAAGCCTCGCATGCATTAGGTATTTGTCCTATGTCCCCTCTCCTTGCCTCCCATCCCCTGAGAGGCCCCTGTGTGTGATGTTCCCCTCCCAGTGTCCATATGTTCTCATTGTTCAACTCCCACTTACGAGTGAGAACATGCAGTATTTGGCTTTCTGTTCCTGTGTTAATTTGCTGAGAATGATGGCTTCCAGCTTCATCCACGTCCCTGTAAAGGACATGAACTCACTCTTTTCTATGGCTGGATAGTATTCCATGGTGTATATGTGCCACATTTTCTTTATCCAGTCTATCATGGATGGGCATTTGGGTTGGTTCCAAGTGTTTGCTGTTGTAAATAGTGCTGCAATAAACATACATGTGCATGTGTCTTTATAGCAGAATGATTTATAATCCTTTGGGTATATACCTAGTAATGGGATTGCTGGGTCAAATGGCATTTCTGGTTCTAGATCCTTGAGGAATTGCTACTCTGTCTTCCACAATGGTTTAACTAATTTATACTCCCACTAACAGTGTAAAAGTCTTCCTATTTCTCCACAGCCTTGCCAGTATCTGTTGTTTCCTAACTTTTTAATAAATACTTCGATGCTTAAGTTTAAATGAGGACTATATGTAGCCCTGTTTTTCAATATCATAACAAAACATTTTTCAAAAGAAGAAAAACCTGAGTCTTAGTCTTACTAGTGTTTTTATCACATTTTACTTGTGAAGGGCAAATAGATTTGTTGGTTATTTCTGAGAACACATCTTGGAGGTAGATGAGAGGTAGATGCTTCTTTTGTGCAAATGGAGAAATGTAGAGCGCATGAGTTTTCAAAGCTCCTTTGGAAGAAGAAGTAGAATTCCAGGGCATGATGCTTTCATTTCTGAATGCATTTACCATGCAAAGCAGCACATCTCCACATTTATTAATCTGCCTGCAGTGCATACCAGTAAGCAGTGGTGACCCTAGTTTCCTGATTGGCAAAGGCTAAGATCTGTGTTGCTGTGTCATAGGAAGAAGTTTCTAGAACAGTGACTGTTTCCTCTATCCTTTTTCTCTGATCTACCTACCCTTTTCTTTACACTCATACCATTTGCTTTTTCAAGGGAGAGAAACCTATGTGAAAGATTTTATAAATACCAGGGCTGATATTTGTATCAGATATTTGTATCATATATTTCTATTGAGTTTTAGAATTTCATTTGCTAAAGATTTCTTAGCGTGGATTTTCAACTAAGTAGAAAACTTAGTCTGGATAGAATGTTGTATCTATATAGGCTTACAAATTAAGCCTACCCTATATTTTTATTATTCTCATCATTTTTATCCTGTAATAATCCTGTTGCCTCTCTTTCCCCCTCTCTCTATATAATAGGTAAAAATGAATGGACTAAATGGAAGCTATAATTTCTACCTACTTGGGGGTCAGATAATAACCAGGTAAAGAGTAAAATACATTAGATCCAGCATGAATCAGGTGTTTCTGCCACAGGTCTGGCATGAGTCAGGTATTTCTGCCTCAGAGAATACATTTTCATGGTTCTTCACGAGTAAATTTTAAGGAAAAGAATTCACTCAAGAATAGCAGAAGAAAACTAAGATGAATAAAATGCTCTACACGATTTAGGCCTGTGGTTAAACTAAAACTATAATTCAATTTCAGAGACCTTTAAAAATAAATTTATATTTTTGAGTTAAAGTTTAGCTACTGGTCATTTCTTCCTAGGTAGTTCTATTGCTCAGCAGTTTAGAGGCTAAGTTCTTTGCTCATGTTATCTTCAGCCTTTTGGGCATAATTTACTGTGCTTTTTCCATGTGTACCATTTTTTTCCCCTATTGATGCTGCTGTTATACCTGGTTATCATCTCTTCTAGCATCTCTCGTGAATATTTCAGAGAAAGGTTGTAGAATCTCTCTTTGACTATCTTAAAAACCAGCTTTTGTTATTACTAGCAGGGCTGGTTGGGCTTAGATAAAAAGCCCGATGTTTTCACAATTTTCTCTTTTAAAATCATGCTCCCACTGCAACCGCTCTCTTAACTCTTACCCATCTCACTCCCCGCCCACTTATTTGCCTGAAAGGCCCTTGTAAACATTACTTAGTTTCTTTCCTCCCTTTCCCTTTCCCTTTTCTTTCCTTCCTTCCTTCCTTCCTTCATTCCTTCCTTTTTCTTTCTTTTTCTCTTTCTTTCTTTCTCTCTCTCTTTCTGTCTCCTTCCTTTCTTCTCTCTCTTTCTCTTTCTCTCTCTTTCCTCCCTTCCTTTTCTCTTCTTTCTTTCCTTCCTTCCTTCCTTCCCTCCTTCCTTCCTTCCTTCCTCTCTCTCTTTCTCTCTCTCTCTTTCTCTCTTTCTTTCTGATGGAGACTTGCTCTGTTGCCCAGGCTGGACTACAATGGCACAATCTCGGCTCACTGCAACCTCCACCTCCCAGGCTCAAGCGATTCTCCTGCCTCAGCCTCCCAAGTAGCTGGGATTACAGGCACGCGCCACCACACCCTGCAAATTTTTGTGTTTTTAGTAGAGACAGGTTTTCCTCATGTTGTCCAGGGTGGTCTTGAACCCCTGACCTCAGGTGATCCACCTACCTTGGCCTCCCAAAGTGCTGGAATTACAGGCGTGAGCTACTGTGCCCAGCCTGTTTTTTCTTCTTGTCTTGCTTTCTGACTGTTCCTGGTGGGCTGAGTTATTTAAATTCCTTTCATTTGGGCAGTCGTAACTGGAGGTATTGATAGTGCCCCTAGGAAGAGAAAGCGCCTTTCAAAACAAAGTGAAATATCTCTTTTTTTTTTTTAATTTTTTTCTTTTTTTCTGTTTTAGGGTTCAAAGGTACATGTGCATGTTTGTTATATAGCTAAATTTCATGTCATGAAGGCTTAGTGTACAGATTATTTCATCACCCAGGTAATAAGAATAGTACCTGATATGTAGTTTTTCAATCCTCACTCTCCTCCCTCCCTCTATCCTCAAGTAGGCCAAGTGTCTGTTGTTCCCTTCTTTTTGTCCACATGTACTCAATGGCAAAACATCTCTTGATGGCACTTGGTTCCTTCTGTATCTTTTGGAAATGGTTGTCAGTCACAGAGTCCCATCACTACACATAACCCACTACACACTATAGGATTACATAAATATTTAGATATATCTGGAAGATAAGAAATGTCACTCATTTTTTTTGAAATGCCAGCCACTTTCTGCCTGTGGTTAGTAAAACTATCTAAAAGGCATCCGTTTTTGTGGCATTTATTTATTTATGTCCATGATCTATTCTCTTCTTTCTTGTAGTTACACCACTAATTCTTTGGGGTTCTTTCTTCTCTGTATCACTTATAGGGTGGGTGACACTGAAATCAAGGACTCCTGTGTCTCCTTGTGGGTAACAGGCTGGGAAGGCTTTCAAAAGAAGACAGTTGACTTCAAAGCCCTTCAAAGCTGATGAGCATAGGGCAATAGGTTCTCAACAAAAAGGTTTCTCTTCCCAGGCTCCATGGACTCAAGGCATCTAGTCAGGGTATTTTCCCCAAATCTGCCCTACATCTCTTTTCTGCCCTTTGTTGGTGAGCTCTTTTTCAGATCTCATCACTGCCTTATATTCAGATTTAAGTCCTCATGGTGGTTTTTTTTTTTTTTTTTTTTGTCTTGTAAGCTTGCTCTTGTCCACAGTACAACTATAGTTCCAATTTTCTCTCTGCCTTACAAACAAAAGTCAATTTTAACTGCCAGTGCCTCAGCCAGCCTAGACCATCCCTAAGCCTCTTCTCTCTTTAGGTAGGTGGGTAGCACAGGTTATATCTGAAAAAGAAGCCACTAGCCAGTCAGAAGTGAGTGGGGGCATATTCTGGGCCTTGGAAATAATTCACCCTATTAAATGATTCTCATATATTGAATCAGCTTTTTCCCAATTTAAAATTATCTCTGGGGATGATTGGGGCAAGATGGCCAAACAGGAACAGCTCCAGTCTGCAGCTCCCAGTGAGACCAATGCAGAAGGGGGGTGATTTCTGCATTTCCAACTGAGGAAACTGGTTCATCTCATTGGGACTGGTTAGACAGTGGGTACAGCCCATGGGGGGCAAGCAGAATCAGGGTGGAGTATTGCCTCACCTGGGAAGCACAAGGGGTCAGGGAACTCTCTCCCTTAGCCAAGGGAAACCTTGAGGGACTGTGTCATGAGGGATGGTGCTATCTGGCCCAGATATTACACTTTTCCCATGGTCTTTGCAACCTGCAGACCAGGATATTCCCTCTGGTGCCTATACCACAAGTGCCCTGGGTTTCAAGCACAAAACTGGGTGGCCATTTGGGCAGACACTGAGCTAGCTGCTGGCGTTTTTTTTTTCATGCCCCAGTGGTGCCTGGAATGCCAGTGAGACAGAACTGCTCACTCCCCTGGAAAGGAGGCTGAAGCCAAGAAGCCAAGTGGTCTAGCTCAGTGGATCCCACCCCACAGAGCCCAGCAAGCTAAGATTCACTGGCTCGAAATTCTCACTGCCAGCACAGTAGTCTGAAGTCAACCTGGGATGCTCGAACTTGGTCGGCGGAGGGACGTCTTCCATACAGAGGCCTGAGTAGGTAGTTTTTGCTTCGCAGTGTAAACAAAGCTGCCAGGAAGTTTGGACTGGGCAGAGCCCACCACAGCACTGCAAAGCCACTGTACCCAGACTGCCTCTCTAGCTTCCTTCTCTCTGGCCTCTCTAGATTCCTTCTCTCTGAAAGAAAAGCAGCAGCCCCAGTCAGTGGCTTATAGATAAAACTCCCATCTCCCTGGGACAGAGCACCTGGGGGAAGGGGCGGCTGTGGGCATAGCTACAGCAGACTTAAACATTCCTGCCTGCCAGCTCTGAAGAGAGCAGACGATCTCCCAGCACAGTGCTCAAGCTCTGCTAAGGGACAGACTGTCTCCTCAAGTGGGTCCCTGACCCCTGTGCCTCCTGATGGGGAAACACCTCCCAGCAGGGGTTGACAGACACCTCATACAGGAGTGCTCCAGCTAGCATTTGGTGGGTGCCCCCCCTGGCACAAAGCTTCCAGAGGAAGGAGCAGGGAGCAATCTTTGCTGTTCTGCAGCCTCCGCTGGTGATACCCAGGAAAACAAGATCTGGAGTGGACTTTCAGCAAACTGCAGCAGACCTGCAAAAGAGGGGTCTGACTGTTAAAAGGAAAACTTAAAACAGAAAGCAATAGCATCAATATTAACAAAAAGGATGACCATGCAAAAATTCCATCTGAAGGTCACCAACAGCAAAGACCAAAGGTAGATAAATCTGCAAAGATGAGAAAAAAACAGTGCAAGAATGCTGAAAATTCCAAAAACCAGAATGCCTCTTCTCCTCCAAAGGATCACAACTCCTCACCAGCAAGGGAACAAAACTGAATGGAGAGCGAGTTTGATGAATTGACAGAAGTGGACTTCAGAAGGTAGATAACAGCAAACTCCTCTGAGCTACAGGAGCATGTTCTTACCCAATGCAAGAAACTAAGAACCCTGAAAAAAGGATAGAGGAACTGCTAACTAGCATATTCAGTTTAGAGAAGAACATAAATGACCTGATGGAGCTGAAAAACACAGCACAAGAACTTTGTGATGCCTACACAAGTATCAATAGCTGAATCGATCAAATGGAAGAAAGGATATCAGAGATTGAAGATCAATGTAATGAAATAAAGCATGAAGACAAGATTAGAGAAAAAATAATGAAATGGAACAAATAAAGCATCCAAGAAATATGGGACTATGTGAAAAGACCAAACCTAAGTTTGATTGGTGTACCAGAAAGTGACAAGGAGAATGGAACCAAGCTGGAAAACACATTTCAGGATATTATCCAGGAGGACTTCCCCAACCTAGAAGACAGGCCAACATTCAAATTCAGGAAATGACAGAGAACAACACAAAGATACTCCTAGAGAAGAACAACCCCAAGACACAGAATCGACAGATTCACCAAGGTTGAAATAAAGGAAAAAATGTTAAGGACAGCCAGAGAGAAAGGTTGGGTTACCCACAAAGGGAAGCCCATCAGACTAACAGCAGATCTCTTGGCAGAAACTCTACAAGCCAGAAGAGAGTGGGGGCCAATATTCAACATTCTTAAAGAAAATAATTTTCAATCCACAATTTCATATCTAGCCAAACTAAGCTTCATAATTGAAGGAGAAATAAAATCCCTTACAGACAAGAGATGCCTTATAGGAGCTCCTGAAGGAAGCACTAAATATGGAAAGGAAAAACCAGTATCAACCACTACAAAAACAAACCAAAATGTAAAGACCATCAAAACTATGAAGAAACTGCATCAACTAATGGGCAAAATGACCAGCTAGCATCATAATGACAGGATCAAATTCACACATAAAAATATTAACTTTAAATGTAAATGAGCTAAATGCCCCAATTAAAGGGCACAGACTGGCAAATTGGATAAAGAGTCAAGACCCATTGATGTGCTGTATTCAGGAGACCCATCTCATGTGCAAGGACACACATAGGCTCAAAGTAAAGGGATGGAGGAAGGAAGCAAATGGAAAGCAAAAAAGGCAGGGGTTGCAATCCTAGTCTCTGATAAACAGATTTTAAATCAACAAAGATCAAAAAAGACAAAGAAGGGCATTACATAATAGTAAAGGGATCAATGCAACAAGAAGAGCTAACTATCCTAAATATATATGCACCAATACAGGAGCACCCAGATTCATAAAGCAAGTTCTTAGAGACTTACAGAGAGACTTACACTCCCACACAATAATAGTGGGAAACTTTAACACCCCATTGTCTATATTAGAACAACAAAACAGAAGGTTAACAAGGATATCCAGGACTTGAACTCAGCTCTGCACCAAGTGGACCTAATAGACATCTACAGAACCCTCCACCCCAAATCAACAGAATATACATTTTTCCCAGCACCACATTGCACTTATTCTAAAATTGACCACATAATTGGAAGCAAAGCACTCCTCAGAAAATATAAAAGAACAGAAATCATAACAAACAGTCTGTCAGACCACAGTGCAACTAAACTAGAACTCAGGATAAAGAAACTCACTCAAAACTGCACAACGACATGGAAACTGAACAAGCTGCTCCTGAATGACTATTGAGTAAATAACAAAATGAAGGCAGAAATAAAGATGTTCTTTGAAACCAGTGAGAACAAAGACACAACGTACCAGAATCTCTGGGACACAGAGAAAGCAGTGTTGTTTAGAGGGAAATTTATAGTACTAAGTACCCACAGAAGAAAGCAGGAAAGATCTAAAATTGACACCTTAACATCACAATTAAAAGAACTAGGGAAGCAAGAGCAAACTAATTCAAAAGCTAGCAGAGACAAGAAATAACCAATAACAAAGCAGAATTGAAGGAGACAGAGACATGAAAAACCCTTCAAAAAATCAGTGAATTGGTTTTTTGAAAAGATTAACAAAACAGATAGACCCCCTAGCCAGACTAATAAGGAAGGAAAGAGAGAAGAATCAAATAGACACAATAAAAAATGATAAATTGGAGCTCACCACTGATCCCACAGAAATACAAACCACCATCAGAGAATACTATAAACACCTCTATGCAAATAAACTAGATAATCTAGAAGAAATGGATAAATTCCTGGACACATACATCCTCCCAAGACTAAACCAGGAAGAGTCCAATCCCTGAATAGACAAGTTCTGAAATTGAGGCAGGAATTAATAGACTACCAACCAAAAAAAGCCCAGGATTAGAAGGATTCACAGCCTAATTCTACCAGAGGTACAAGAGGGGCTGGTGCCATTCCTTCTGAAACTATTCCAAACAATAGAAAAAAGGGACTCCTGCTTGACTCATTTATGAAGCCAGCATCATCCTGACACCAAAACCTGACAGAGCCCCAACAAAAAAAAAATTTCAGGCCAATATTCCTGGTGAACATCGATGTGAAAATCCTCAAAAAAATACTGGCAAACCGAATCCATCAGCACATTAAAAAGCTTATCCACCATGACCAAATCAGCTTCATCCCTGGGATGCAAGACTGCTTCGACATACACAAATCAATAAATATAATCCATCACATAAACAGAACCAATGACAAAAACCACATGATTATCTCAATAGATGCAGAAAAGGCCTTAGATAAAATTCAACATACCTTCAAGCTAAAAACACTCAACAAACTAGGCATTGATGGAACGCATCTCAAAATAATAAGAGCTATTTATGACAAACCCACAGCGAATATCATACTGAATGGGCAAAAGCTGGAAGCATTCCCTTTGAAAACCAGCACAAGACAAGGATGCCCTCTCTCACCACTTCTATTCAACATAGTATTGGAAGTTCTGGCCAGGGCAATCAGGCGACAGAAAGAAATAAAGCATATTCGAATAGGAAGAGAGGAAGTCAAATTATCTCTGTTTGCAGATGATGTGACTGTATATTTAGAAAACCCCATTGTCTCAGCCCCAAATCTTCTTAAGCTGATAAGCAATTTCATCAAAGTCTCAGGATACAAGATCAGTGTGCAAAAATCACAAGCATTCCTATACATCAATAATAGCCAAACAGAGAGCCAAATCATGAGCAAGCTCCCATTCGCAATTGCTACAAAGAGAATAAAATACCTAGGAACACAACTTGCAAGGGATGTGAAGGACCTCTTCAAGGAGAACTACAAACCTCTGCTCAAGGAAATTAGAGAGAACACAAACAAATGGAAAAACATTCCATGCTCATGAATAGAAAGAATCAATATCATGAAAATGGCCATACTGCCCAAAGTAATTTATAGATTCAATGCTATTCCCATCAAGCTACTTTTGACTGTCTTCACAGAATTAGAAAAAACTACTTTAAATTTCATATGGAATCAAAGAGCCCATATAGCTAAGACAATCCTAAGCAAAAAGAACAAAGCTGGAGGCATCACATTACTTGACTTCAAACTATACTACAAGGCTACAATAACCAAAACAGCATGGTACTGGTACCAAAACAGATATACAGACCACTGGAATAAAACAGAGACCTCAGAAATAACACCACACATCTACAACCATCTGATACTTGACAAACCTGACAAAAACAAGCAATGAGGAATGGATTCCCTATTTAATAAATAGTGTTGGGAAAACTGGCTAGCCATATGCAAAAAACTGAAATTGGACCCCTTCCTTGCACCTTATACAAAAATTAATGCAAGATGGATTAAAGATTTAGATGTTAAGACCTAAAACCATAAAAACCCTAGAAGAAAATCCAGACAATACCATTCAGGACATAGGCATAGGCAAAGACTTCATGACTAAAACACAAAAAGCAATTGCAACAAAAGCCAAAATTGACAAATGGGATCTAATTAAACTAAAGAGCTTCTACACAGCTAAAGAATCTATCATCAGAGTGAACAGGCAACCTACAGAATGGGAGAAAAATTTTGCAATGTATCCATGTGACAAAGTGCTAATATCCAGAATCTACAAAGAACTTAAATAGAGTACAAAAAAAAAAAAAAAAAAAACCATCAAAAAGCGGGCAAAGGATATGAACAGACACTTTTCGAAAGAAGACATTTCTGTAGCCATCAAACATATCAAAAAAAGCTCATCATCACTGGTCATTAGAGAACTGCAAATCCAAACCACAATGAGATACCATATCGTGCCAGTTAGAATTGTGCTCATTAAAAAGTTAGGAAAAAACAGATATTGGAGAGGATGTGGAAAATTAGGAACAGTTTTACACTGTTGGTGGGAGTGTAAATTTGTTCAACCATTGTGGAAGACAGTGTGGTGATTCCTCAAGGATGTAGAACCAGAAATATCATTTGACCCTGCAATCCCATTAGTGAGTATATACCCAAAGGATTATAAATCATTCTACTATAAAGACACATGCACACATGTGTTTATTGCAGCACTATTCACAATAGCAAAGACTTGGAACCAATCCAAATGCCCATCGATGATAGACTGGATAAGGAAAATGTAGCACATATACATAATGGAATACTATGCAGCCATAAAAAAGAATGAGTTCACGTCCTTTGCATGGACATGGATGAAGCTGGAAACCATCATTCTCAGCAAACTAACACAGGAACAGAAAACCAAACACCGAATGTTCTCACTCATAAGTGGGAGCTGAACAATGAGAACATATGGGCACAGGGAGGGGAACATCACACACCAGGGCCTGTTGGCAGGTGGGGGGCAAGGGGAGGGATAGCATTAGGACAAATACCTAACTAAAGTAGATGATGGGTTGATGGGTGCAGCAAACCACCATGGCACACGTATACCTAGGTAACAAACCTGCGCGTGTATCCCAGGACTTAAAGTATCATGAAAAATAAAATAAAAATAAATAAAATTTTCTCTGGACACATGCTTCTCTTCTGACATTATAGGCTCTGAAGAAAGAACCACAGGGTCATACAAACCTGGGGAGTGTTGCTCAGGCAGTTCCTCCCTACTCAAGGTTGTGCCGTCACTGCATTATTAATCAAAGCTTGTTCAATCAACACTCTCTCCTGCCAACCTGATCAACACAATCTCATACTTATTAACTGTGCTTCAAAGAAAAAGGTTTCTTTGCTTTCTTGGGTCTACCCCTAATTCTCTGCACACAATCAAAGCCATCTTATTTCAATCATATTTCGAACAACAGCTAAGCCTTTGATAGATGTTTCCTTAATATATTCTAATTCATTTTATGTCTTATTTTTCCTCTGCACAGCATTGATTTTTTTTTCATCTGCACAGCATTTCTTTGAGAAACTACCATCTCCTTTTCTCAGTCCCTGTAGTTCCACTCGGGTTGATACCAACTTCAGCAGTGAGGGTTAAAAATGACCCAGGCTTGGTCCATCAGGTCATCAACTTTCTTTTAGCCAGAGTGATTGGTTTAAACATGGATATAGGACAAAAGTAGGCCAAATTTTTAAATCCAGCAGACAAGACAAAAATATCATTAACTTTACTTTAGAAGCAATCTAAGAAATTGAGTATTGCTAGCACCAAAGAAATACCGTTTTTCCTTTCAATATTTTTAGCAATTATGCATATTTGTTTAATTAAATGCAGAAATCACTATACCTTCTATATATAGCATTTTGTGTTGGGTTTTAAATATATGCCACAATTAAGGACTGTCACCCTGCTCAACAGCACTTCTATATCTTTTCTTTCAGCTATTACCTGTATGTGAGATGTTCCTGACTGTAACCACAGTGTCATGTTCCTCTAAAGAAAAAGAGAAAAAAATTAGAGCCAAAGAATGTTCCAGATCTGTTGGAGGTTCATGAGACCTTGCTCTGTTGGTGTTTCAGTCTATGGTTATATATTACTAATGTGAGCATGTGAATATATACTTGAATATATACCACAGGAATCTTCCACCAAAATATCCATGCATATTCTGGATTTGATTACTTGTCATATGATTTTAGGGGTGTGGTAAAATCTGTTTTGCTCAAATGTATATCTCCTTTGCTAACTGCCTCAGTAGCTAATATTCCAACAAGAGAGGGTCATGGCAGTGGGTTGGGATGCTCTGTTTTCTGCTGTCTCCTAGGAAACATGCACATACCAGCTGTAGTGAATGAATTCCCTAATCAACTGTCAATACCTTGTTTTGGATTAGTAACTAAGATTATTTTTTCTACAGGTGTAGAAATAAGAGAACATGTTTTTTAGGTGAGGTCAAGAGACAGGTATGTTTTGAAAATGAGAGAGGGCCAGTTTTATTTCAAGTGGAATAATGATGTGCTGAGGAATTCAAGACAGAACATCTTTACAGGAAGCTGTGGGGGAGGAGAAGGATTGAAATTGGATTTTGGAGACTTGGCTTTAAATTCTTGATATGACCTGCCATGTACTCAATGTATGACCTTGGAAATGTACTTAACATTACTGAACTTCATTTTCCTAATTGTATAAAGTGTAAATAACTATGTGTTCACCAGAATTATGCTGTGAGGATGAAGTAGGGACAAATTATGTGAATGTATGTGGCATGTATAAGCATCTAAGGAATTCCTGGGGAAAAAAGAAAACAAAATGATATGTTAGAAAAAGTAAGGGTTATGGAGCTACCTAAATCAGGGTTTGTATCCATCACCTATGAGCTGTATGACCTTGCATCTGTGCCTCAGTTTCCACAGTTGACTAGTGAAAATATAGTCCTTACTGTAAAGTTATTTTGGAGGTGAAATACGATGACATGCATAAAACACCTGACACCGTGTCTACTTGATGGTATGACACCCATTGAAGTTGAATCAATTTGAATTTCACTGGAAAGCTGGAGCCCAAGTGGCTTTTCTAAAAATCTCAATGTATTAAATTTCAAATATGTCTTCCAATAACACTATTATAGTGAAATTGTTAGGAAGCAATCAGCCTTGTGTCTGTGTCTGTGACCCCTGACATTAATCAGCACATGCTTAAATCTACTAAATTCAGTTTAGTTGGTTGCCATGCAACCTGCTTTACACAGGCTATAATCCAAGACAAATGTTCCATTTTGTGTTTTTGCTTCCTTGTTTTTGTTTAATCTTTTGAAATATAATGGTAAGACACACCAGGTTGAAGTCACTTGTTTAAAAAGAATATTCCTTGATTTCTATTTAAAGTAGCTCCAGGTCAACACATAGACTTGTACGTTCATTTGGAATTCCAAGCACATCTGCCCCACAGAAGCAATATTAGCCATGTTGATTAGGTCTCCAGGACAGTCAAAAGGGAAAAAGGTAAGATCAATACAACTCACAAAGTCCCTGAACTGTAGGATTAATAGTACTACTCTGAGGTCTGCATTCTGGAGAGAAAGCACCATGACCCTTGGGGCAGAATCAGCTAAGAAAAATTGTTAAAACAGTTCAAGTTTAAATTTGGCCCTTTTACATTTTCCACTCAGCACTTCTCAACTACTGCTAATCTTTCTTTTCCCAGGCCTCACATATTGCTTTTTAATAAAACACTCCATATCATTCTATTCACTTTCCCTCTTCTCCCTGTCTCTCCCAGGAAAGCCGTTATGCTTTACCGTGACCATGACTCACCTTTCCTTCATCTCCAAGTCAAACTTATTTCCTCAGTGCCACTCTTCTCAACTAGGGATAAACAAGACGGTTGAATTAATTGGTAGCAAAGTGAATTATCTATGATTTTACCAGCTAACAGTTTTTCACTTCTGCAAAAAATTATTATCCTCCCAAATTGACACCCAGTAGGTGGAATTTCAGGACACATAACAGGTAAAGTTAAAGCAAAAGACAAGCTATTGTCTGTGTGTGCATGGCTGCTGCCTGTCATTCAGGTTCAAGGCTGTGGAGGTGGGATTAGGAGGTATGAGTAGGGGATTAAATCTATCTGTTCTCCTAGTCAAGCCTTGAGCCCAAGTACCAAGTATCTTCAGATGAGGGGGTAGACTCATTTTTCTAATTTGTATAAAGATGTGGCAATGGCTACCAATGATCCCCGGGGCAGGTGAGCTAATTTTGGGCAAAGGACACTGAAGAGAGGCCAGCTCTACATAAAAGATCACAACTTGGGCATGCCATTGTTGCTTTATCCAGCTAATTTCAGTCTATGGTTACTGATTTATAAAATTGTTAAATGTTTGTATTCATTTTCTCTTCTAGAATGGATTTTTGGCAGAACAGCAGTAGGAGGCAACATGTTGAGGATCATACATGGGTCTATTGTAGGTCAGAGTCTATCAATGCTGAGAACATGGTTTTCTTGTTTGTTTGTTTGGTTGGTTTTTTTTTTTTTTTTTTCTTTTTGGTGACTGGGGAGCATTCTCATGGAACATCCATTTTCTGCTGGTTGCTGATGTCTGAAGATACTTCCCAAACTCCTTGGACAGGTTTACATGACTATTTAGAAATTTCCCTGCATTTATCTCTTCTGGCTTGTCTTCCTCTGTGTCTGTCGCTCTCTTCCTCTTTTCTCTAGCCATAGTGAGCTTCTTTCAGTTTCCCCCAAAAGGCAGGCTTTCTCTTACCTCTAGAGCCTAGACTTTTGCATGCTATTCTCTTTATTGTGCTCCTTTTCCCACATTACTGCATATGGCTAATTGCTCTTTAATTCTTGAATTAAATATTGCTCTTTCCAGGCTCTTCATTTTTTAACTCCACTCAGCCAAGACTAGGTTAGATCACCTGCAAGGAATCCTATACCTTTTCTACTTTTTATTGTAATTACTTGTTTTCCTTGAAACACTGGAAGCTCTTTGCAGGAGAGGCCCTGTCTTACTCAAGGCTGTATCTCCAGCACCATGCACATTGGAAGTGCTCAATGAATGTCTGCTGAATGATTATTCTTGTCATACATATTGTACCTTTAGATCTACAGGTCTGTGGAGGAACAAAATCACCATCTGGATTTGAGGCAGTGTACCTTATAAAGATTAGAAATGCTCTGACCTGGTTGTATTAGTGAAAGGAATGCTGTGCATGCCTCAAATAATTCAGTCAGTAAGTCCTGTATCTCCAAAATCATCTAATATAAAAAATATGTGAAAGAGGAAGAGACGAATAAAGGCCAACTTGGAAGTAGCAATTAACTTGAGCAGGAAAAGGGAAATGTGTTAGCTGGGCATGGTGGCACATGCCTGTAATCACAGCTACTCAGGAGACTGAGGCAGGAGAATCGCTTGAGCCTGGAAGGTGGAGGTTGCAGTGAGCCGAGATCGCACCACTGCACTCCAGCCTGGGCAACAGAGTGAGACTCCGTCTTAAAGAAAAAAAGAAAAGAAAAGAAAAGAAGGAAGTGTATAAGTCACTTAAGAGGTTTTGGAGGTATTGGGGTTGGTGGGGAGTACATAATCCCACAGTGCTGGTGTTTTTGGTCTGGGTCCAACACGGGAATGAACTGTTGCCATGATTCTACTCTTATCTCTCTTTCACTTCTTTCTTTTGCTCCTCTGCTTACAAATACTTAGAGATAGCAAAATGGCATCTACCTAAAAGGCAGAAAGCCAGCTGTGCCATTCAAAGTATGAATGCATTTATCCTAATATGAAGTCAGCAATTCGAATGAATATATTTACAAAATAAAAGGATTATACATATATCTAAATGTCTAATCTGTCTACCTTTTAATCCATATTCTTCTCTCCACCAAACACACAGGCCAGGATAACAGCATTAAACTTTGTGCCTTTGTAATTTCACTCAGGAAGGAAAAGTTATTCTATTTAATTCACTTGTTTCCTTACCCCAAGAAGAGAGAAAATTGCTAGTATAGCTAGTTTGGATTATACAGAATGGACTGTCCCCCAAGTTTCAGCAAGAAACTTTGACCTTTCACTTACAACTGAAGACTCAGCTTTAGGAAAGGGCTGGAAATTTGTCAGGCAGCACAAGACAGCTGGTATACATTCTAGCATGGGCTATTCCTCCAATCTGTAACTCAGACCATGATTATGTGCCTCTCCAGCAGTTGAGTCCCACTGGTGTTTTGTATAGAGCAGTTACAGGGTAATTTTGTGTCTACCTGTGGATGCTTTCACACCAGCACTCAGTTTCCTAGGGCTGCAAGGCAGAGGAGGATTTTCTCTCAATCTTTAGGCAACTCCTGACAGAGGAAATAGAATGAAAACAGACCACTACCTGTTTTGTGTGGAGACACCAGTTTCAAAGCAGAGCTATTTTAAAACAAAGAAACAGATGGAGGATTTAAAAGAAAATGAATCTTGCGTTTGCTGTTTGGGAAAACACTTACTGGGTAATTGCTGAGCTCTGAGTGATTTGAGGTGGAAAATGGGATGCAGATTTAATGAGATCCAGCCTAGGGCACCATTTGTGGAAGCCCAGAATGGCAATAACAGAGAGTTATTTCATGTTTTCTGATGGCTCCTGCTTGGTCTCTGTGGAAAGATTAGAATTTTCTAAATACAGTATTTGTGATGTCTCTCCATTCCATAAAAATGTTTTCTGGTGACATCAATTTGTGCAGGTACACAGGCAAATCAATGGCTAGCAACCGGCTGTCCTTCCAGGACTAGAAGCCAGCCTCTTCCATCCCAAAGAGGTTGACTAATACGGCTTTAACAATCTCCGCACTTGATGATAGACAGTTTTCTTTCTGGCTATAGGCTCCGACCTCCCTGTTTTTAGAGCATTGACTTAAGAAAACTAGCAATTGTAAATTGTTTCTCCACCCCTTTGAAATTTATGTAAATCTTTTCCCAGTCTCTTGTAAGTTTTACAACCCAGGAATGTCTTTCTCCAAGAGCTGAGAACCATCTCTTTGAAATGTAAATACTGAGGGAGAGAGCAATCCTAATTCCTTGTCTCTATGGGAGAGTAAGGGCCTAACTTCAATGGGTGCCAATTAGCAAACACAGGTGGCCTAATTGCAGAGAGAAACTTGCACAAACCCAGGAATAACCAGACATGCTGGAGAGATCCCACTGATCAGCCTCTCCCTACTGTTCTTCAGTACTTTTCCACTAGTTCACCCCAAAATACTCCCACCATTTGTCTCAACATAATTGAATTCAGTCTTTCACCTTTGTTGCAATAGTCTTCAAAAGAATCTTCCTGGTCTGCTTAACTTTGGTGCAATTTTACTTTGATAAGGCCTAATGCAAAAAGCGATGGTAAAGACCTTGAGAGTCGTTTATCAAACTAGGGACATTCAATTACTAGGGTTGCCATAACAAAACACCACAGACTGAGTGGTTGAAACAACAGAATATATTTTCTCACAGTTCTGGAGCCTCAAAGCCCAGGATCAAGATGGTGGAATGTTTGTTTTTTCCTGAGGCCTCCCTCCTTGTCTTTAGGTGGCTGTGTTTTCACTGCATCCTCACTTCGTCTTTCCTCTGTGTGCATGCCTGGCGACTCTCTGTGTGTCCAGGTTTCCTCTTTGTATAAGGAGATGATTCCGCTTTGATTAAGGCCTGCCTTAATGACCTCTTTTTTACTTAATCACCCTTTTAAATATCCCGTCTCCAAATACAGTCACATTCAGACTGGAAGTTCAGGCTTCAACATACGTATTGTTCGCAGGTGTAATTCAGCTCATTACCACTGACTTTCTATTTGTGTTGCTGCTGTCTCTACCATGCCCTTCTTAGAGGAAACTTTACTTCCCAAAGCTTCCAATCCAACCATTTTCTGAAAACTTTGCATTTCTCAAGAACAATGCATATCTTACTCATTTCTTACCCTCAGTACCAAAAAGAGTAGTAGGTGAATACTCAATGCTTGAAGAATTAGTTGGACATATGGATAAGGTTTGGGGGAAGGGGGAGGATGGGGTTACTTAGCAGGGATTATGGTTTTGAAAGATTAAGATATTCATTACACAAGTTTAACTTTTGCTCCATTACAACAACACATCATCTTGAGGTGCAAATCAGTATATACCTTTTTTTATAAATCACTAATGGTGATGGTACTCACATAGTTATATTAATTTTTCATTGCAAGTGTTAAACAAATACCATTTAATATAGATGACAATTTTGGTTTTTCTATTTTTGCATTTCTCTTTTAATAGGTCAGCATTCACACACACAAAAATCAACCTTTAAAATACTCTGTCTAATGCCACTCAAACAACTCTTTCAAAGTGTTTCAGAATTCTGGAGGCTTCAAGATGGCTGACTAGAGGCATCAGACACTCCCTCCTCCACAAAGAAGAACCAAAATAGCAAGTAGATGATCCACAGTTCAAATAGAGCATCCGAGACAGAATGCTGGAATTGAGCGAAGTACTGACAGGAAACAACACCTGAGACACAGAAGGAGTGAGAATCAGGCAAATAGCCCAGCCAGGATCAGCCAGGAGCCTGGAGAGGCTCCCCTGTTCCAGGAAAGGGCAAGTGAGAAATTCCCAGCAGTTCACATTCCCACCGTGGACTCCTGCAATCCTAGCTATGGGATAGTCCTTTGACCCTGGCAATCCTTAGACTAATAGAAGGAGCTGCCTGTAGGTACCATGCAATAGCACTGCTGCAGAAAGGGAGCTGACACTGTATCCCACACACCCTGGAGACCCAAGCAGCAGCAACATGACACCATTTTGAGAGTGCACCCTCCAACAGGCTGCATCCTGGCCCCGGGCTCAATCCACATCCTGGAAACCCCACTGACATCCCTCCATGTCCATCAAGAAGGCTGTGTGTCATGACACTGGTTGGACCTACCCAGCAGAGCAGTGGCATGACCCCCAGCACAATGTCCTGCACCCAGGGGAAAGGGCAGTTCAGCACACTGAGGAGGCTGCCCCAGGACAAAGGGAGGCAAAGAGCACTCCCCAGAGCTGGAAACCTACCTGCCTGCCAGTGATGACTGCCAACGACAACAACCCCACCCTAAGCAGTAGGAGGCCACAGTGCACTGGCATGCTCCCTGATACCCACCGCCACCACCACCACCACCACCACCACTGCTACGAGGGGCCAAAGAGCACACTCTTCAGAGCCTGAGAGCCGCCTGTCTGGGGCATCCACCACAAACCACTGCCTCCCCTGCCACACTCCTCCAGAAGCAGGGTCCCCTTGCACATGCATGCACCCTGAAGAAAGGTTCTTCCTTTCTTTGTTGTAGCCGCCCCCTGAGCAATAAATGTGATACAGCACATCAGTTCAATGAAGGACAAAAACCTTGTGATCATCTCAACAGATATAGAAAAAAATTTGATAAAATCAGCATCTCTTCATGATAAAAACTCTCAATGAACTAGGTATAGAAGAAAAGTATCTCCACATAATAAAGGCCAAATGTGACAAACACACAGCTAACATTATAATAAATGAGGAAAAGCTGAAAAGCCTTTCTTCCAAGAAATGGAACTTGATAAGAATGCCTACTTTCATGACTCTTATGCTACGTGGAACTGGAACTGCTAGCCAGAGCAATCAGGCAAGGGAAGGAAATAAAATGCAGCCAAATTGGAAAAGAGGACGTCAACTTGTCTCTCTTTGAAGATGACATAATTTTATATTTAGAAAAACCTACAGCCTCTATCAAAAAACTCTTAGATCTGATAAATGTAGTAAAGTTGCAGGATATAAAATTAATACACAGAAATCAGGACTGTGTTTATATACTAATAGCAAACTAGCTGAGAAAGAAATAAAAAAAAATCCCATTTACAATAATTGCAAAAAAAAGAAAAAAGAAAAAAAAAACACCTAGGAACAAAGAGCTGAAAAAACTCTAAAAGGAAAACTAGAAAGACTGATGAAAGAAATTGAAGAGGACAAAAACAAATGAAAAGATATCCCATGTTCATAAATTGAAAGAATTAATATTATTAAAATGACCATACTACCCAATCTACACATTCAATCCCATCAAAATACTAATGACATTTTTCCCAGAAATAGAAAAAACACACCTAAAATTTGTATGTAACAAACAAAGAGCCTTACTAGACAAAACAATCATGGGCAAAAAGAACAAAGCTGGAGGTATCATACTATCTGATTTTAAAATATATTACAAGGCTATAGTAACCAACACAGCATGATACTGTTATAGAAACAGACACATAGACTGATGGAACAGAATAGAAAATCCAGAAATAAAACCCCATGTTTATAGCCAACTTATCTTCCACAAAGCTGTCAAGAGCATACTATGGGCAGAGAATACTATCTTCAATAAACAGTGCTGGGAAAACTGGATAACGATATGCAGAAGAATGAAACTGCACCGCTGTCTCTCACCGTATACAAAATCAACTGATGATGAATTAAAGACTTTAACATAAGACCTGAAACTATGTAACTATCAAGAGAAAAAACAGGGAAAACCCTCTAAAACATTAGTCTAGGAAAAGACTGTGGCTAAGACCCCAAAAGCACAGTCTACAAAAGCAATAAATAGACAAATGGGACTATATTAAACCAAAAATCTTCTGCACAGTAAACGAAACAATAATTAACCAACAGTACGAAGAGACAACCTATGAAATGGGAGAAAGTATTTACAAACTATTCATGCCATGAGGGACTAATATCCAGAATATACAAATAACTCAACCCAACGGAAAAAAAAAATAACAAATAATCTCATTTAAAAGTAAGGAAAGGATATAAATGGATATTTATCAAAAGAAGACGTACAAATTGCCAACAGATATATTTAAAAAGTTCAATATCATTAATCCTCAGAGAAATGCAAATCAAAACCACAACAAGATAATATCTTACTCCAGTTAGAATGGAATCCAGCAATTCCACTACTGGGTATTTATCCAAAGGAAAATCATTATATCAAAGGAGTACCTGCACCCCCGACTTTTATTGCAGCACTATTCACAATAACAAGGAAAAGGAATCAACCTAAGTGTCCATCAACAGATAAACAGATTTAAAATGTGGCATATATACACAATGAAATACTATTCAGTCATAATAAAGCATGGAATCTTGTTATTTGCAGCAACAAGGTTAGAACTGGAGGTCATCATGGTAAGTGAAATAAGCCAGATACAGAAAGACAAATATCACATGTTCTCACCATATGTGGGAGATTTTTAAAAAAGTTCATCTCCTAGAAGTAGAGAGTAGAATGATAGTTAACAGAAGCTGGGAAGGGTGTAGGGGAGGCAGAGGGGGTGAAGAGAGGTTGTTTAATGGATACAGTTAAATGGAAGGAATATATTCTAATGTTTGATAACAGACTAGGGTGACTATAGTTAACAACAATGTATTGTGTGTTTCAAAATAGCTGAAAGAGAGGATTAAATACACTCTCAACACATAGAAATGACAAATGCCCCAGGTGATGGATACTCTAAGTACTCTGACTTGATCTACACATTTGTTCATGTAACAAATACCATTTGTACTTCATAACTATCTGCAAATAGTATGTATCAATACAAAATATAAAAAAGAAGGTGGGAAAGACAAAAACATAAAGCTGAGAGATTTATTTTAGAAATCTATATAAAATCGACTGTATTACGTCAGATCAGGTTGTACTTTATATTAGAAAAACCCAGAAATTGTAAAATCTGAATAACATTATACATTATACATATATATAATACACATATATATAACATTATACATAAATACATTATAACAAAGTATTTTCTTGTGTGAGATGTTCAATGTGCTTCAACAAATTCATTTGATTACTAATTTAAAAGATTGATAAGAAGATTGTGAGCCAATATTTCTCATTAATAACCTATTGCCTGTTACAAACATATTTGTGTTCTCTGAAATCAAATTTTAAAAACAAGCAGAGGCTTTTATGAATGACACTGAAACCTCTTTTCGGAATGAGAAAGTTGTCCTTGAGCAATGTGAGGTTAAAAGCCAAGTTTTCTATTGCCAAGCTATTGGGTTCATGAATAAGGAAGGAAATGCATATTTAGCTATTTGCATGGAACTTTTGTTATCCCAGTAAATCACTGAAAAATATGTATAAAGAGGTAACTGCTTTCCTATTTGACTTTATATTTACTATGTGCAATTTAGTATGTATTATTGTGGTTTTTGTTTTCTAACTTTCCCTAAGATACATTTTTAGTCTTAATGAAAGTAATTTTATAGATTTATTTTTCCTAAACCCTACAACTTTGTCCACACATACTCAATACCTATCTAAGTCCCCTGACTGCAGTATTTGCTGTACTGACTCTGCATATTCATAGCATTCAAGGCCCCAGGCCTCTACTCTTAACCTCTTAAGTAGTTTTTCTAGGGTGCTTCATTACTTCCAAAGCACTCTCAAATTCTAAACAAAGTCATAGGCTTTTCTTTCCCTTATTCTTTTTAGTTTTTCATCTCACCCTTTCCTCCTTCTCCACACTCCACTTTTGGTAGAAATTGTTCACTTAAATATCTCCCAACACTCCCAGTATAATAAACAGTTCACAGTTGCCTAGTGTATTAGTCTGTTCTCACGTTGCTAATGAAGACATATCTGAGACTGGGTAATTCATAAAGGAAAGAATTGACTCACAGTTCAGCATGGCTGGGGAGTCCCCAGGAAACTTACAGTCATGGCGGAAGGGGAAGCAAATACGTCCTCTTCACATGGCAGCAGGAAGGATAAGTGCCAAGCAAAAAAGGGCAAAAGCCCCTTATAAAATCATCAGAGTTCATGGGAACTCACTCACTATCATAAGAACAGCAACATGGGGTAACTGCCCCCATGATTCAGTTACCTCCCACTGGGTTCCTCCCATGATGTGTGGGGTTTAAGATGAAATTTTAGTGGGCACACAGCCAAACCATATCACCTACTATCTACTATGTGCCAGAAACTGAGTGCAGTGCATGGATAATTCATTTTCTTTTCACAACAATGCTATGAGGTCATTGCTGTTGACCATTTTCCACATTTTAAAGAAGCACAGAGAGGTTAAGTTACTTTCTCAAGAACACACAGCCAGTTAGTGGTAAAGCCAAGATTTGAGTGCAGGTAGACAGGCTTCAGAATCTGTGACTAGTATACAAATAATGGATTATTCAATACAATATGAGTGGAAGTGATGTATAATAACTCCACAGAAACATCTAGCAAATCTCCATGCTTTTTCTTTCCCTTGGTCTGTTCTCTGAATGAAGACTATCCAGGAGAAAAATGCATAGTTCCAAGACTTGTATTAAATTGTGACATGAGTGAGATTTTGGGGCTGGGAGATGCTGAAAAGAAAAAAAAAATACCTTTAGCATCCCAGTTTAAGGGTAGAACAGCTTGTTTAATACTCATTCATGTAAAGACGCTGGATTTAAAATCATATGGTGGCAAATGATAATAGAAAAATTTGGATGCCAAGCGACACCCATTTACCAAAAATAAAAAAATGTTTAAAGACATTTTTACTCACATTTTAATTATGTCAAAATAACAGATCAGTTTCTTGAAATAGATTTTCCTTAAGGTCAACTCAGGCAAGTGCTTACAGTGCACTGAGCACTGGCAACCTCCCTCTTTCAAAGACACAAAGGAAGTTTCAAGAGGTGATTCAGAGTGAGAACTGGAGCTGTGGTAAGTTGAATTGTCTGTAATGCTGAATGACTTATAACCATAAACCCAGTGAAATGCAAATAAGAAAGAGCAAACGCAGGGAAACTACGATGAAAGTGTTATTATCATGTGATGTCTGGATTTAGCTTCTAACAGAGTCCTTCGGCACTTCCATGGCTATACAAATAATATTTTATAAATTTATTTTTAAAATTTCTTAGACATATAGAGACCTTTGTAGCTTTACATAAATGCCTATATATGATTGTTGTATATATTATCATTTTTTGCTGTTTTATTGTTTTTTTTCTCAGGACCAACATTTCTCTTTACTTCTTCATCCCTATTATTTCTGCTATCCTGCTCAAAGTCTTATCCTTCCATTTTTATTTGTGCTTTAAAAATAATATGCAAATATATACATATATGTGGGTGTATTTATATGAACATAAAAATAAATGTACACATAAAATATAAACAAATTATGCACACATAGTCAAATATATGCACATATATTTACAACTATAAATATACATACACATTCATATGTACATATATATCTTGTGCTGTCAGTTAACTTCTTCCTTCTGTGTTCTCCACATCTTAGTTTGTAGAAATGAAAGGGGGACTTCAAAACTCTGTATCCTGGCATAATATGTGTCTAGTCAACTTGAGCTGCTATATTAAAATATTGTATACTGGGTGGCTTATAAACAATTGGAATTTACCTCTCACAGTTCTGGAAGCTGGAGGTCCAGGATCAAGTGCTGGAAGATTTGGTGACTGGTGAGGGCTGCTTTCTGGTTCATAGACAATGGTCTTCTGGCCATGTCCTCACATGGCAGAAAGGGTGAGGGAATGCTGTGGAGAATCTTTTATGAGGGAATCAATTCCATTCATGAGCTCTCAGCCCCCATGACCCAATCATACCCTGTATTAGACTGTTCTTGCATTGCTATAAATAAATACCTGAGACTGGGTAATTTATAAAGAAAAGAGGTTTAATTGGCTCACAATCTGCAAGCTGTACAGGAAGCATAGCAGCTTCTGCCTCTGGGGAGCCCTCTGGTAGTTTCCAATCATGGGAGAAGGCAAAGGGAGAGTGAGGCACTTCACATGGCCAGGACAGGAAGAAGAGAGAGGTGGAGAAGTACTACATGCTTTTAAATAACCAGACTTCATGAGAACTCACTATCACGATGACAGCACCAAAGAGGATGATGTTAAACCACAAGAAACCACTCCTATGGTCCAATCAATTGCCTCCCACCAGACCACACCTCCAACATTAGGGATTATAATTGAAAATGAGATTTGGGTGGGGACACAGATCCAAACCATATAATTTCCCAGAAGTCTAATATCTTAATACATTATCTTGGAGGTTACGATTTTAGCATATGAGTTTTGGGGAGACACACATGTTCAGGTCATTGCCATACACCCACTTCCTCCCTTGAACACCCACCTTCAAAGTCTGCCTCTTAGGTCATCAAGGCTAATCCCATCAACCTCTTTATCCCTGTTTAATTGGTAACCACCAGTAGCTCAAGGACCCCAGGCTTATCTTTCCTGACTTTGTTTCATATGACTTCATACATCCTCTGCAATTGTGTCTCCTCTCAATTCCTCTATGCTCTCTGTGACTTAAGGTCTATCACTGTTCTCATTTTCTTTGAGTCTTCCCTTACCTATGTATTAGTTTTCTGTGATTGTTGTAACAAATTACTACAAACTTGGTGACCTAAAACAACAGATATTTATTTTCTAACACTTCTGGAGTCCACAAGACCAAATAAGTATCACTAGGCTGAAATCAAAGCGTCAGCAGGACTATGTCCCCTCTGGAGGCTCTAAGGAAAAACTTAGAAGTGAATTCTTCCCCAGTCCAGCCTTCAGAGTAGGTAAAAGCACCAGCTAAAACCCTGACTAGCGTCAGTGAGAGACCCCCAAAGCCAGACCAGATGACCCAGTGAAGCCTCATCCAGATTCTCGACCCACAGAAACTGTGAGATAATGTTGTTTCATGCCTCTAAATTTTAAGGTAGTTTGTTATATAGCAAAAAGTAATAAAATAATAGAGGAGAGTATTTTTAAGACCAGCAAGTGTATTGTATCATACCTGTCCACATCCCAATGGCCAGAATTCAGTTTCATGGCCCCAACCAAACTACATGGAAAGTTGACCATGTAGTCTTTCTATGTGCTTAGGAAGAGAAAAATAGTATGGGACACACATGTACACACATGTATTGTCATGATGCAATCTCTTTATTCTCTGTATTGCAACATTTTTTTCTAGATTTATATATTTGCTTATTTCTATTCATTATGTCTTCTGCTATGAAATACTTTTTAAAAATTTTTCACAAGCGCACATCTATACCTTATATTTTCTAGCTTCTGGGTTTCCAGAATTGATTTAGAAAGTCTCCATTAGCATTTGATCTGATATAAAGTCCATTCTATTTTCTTGCAGGATTTCTGTTTTTCTCATTTTTTAGGTAAGTTTTAAACTCATAGGTAATTTATTTTCATATGCGAAGTAGAATTGTGTTTTCTTTCACATGGTTAATGATGATAGATGACATCATTTGTTAATTTTCTCCCCACCCCAATTGAACTACCAACTTAGTCACATAGACCTACTAGGTTATCATAGAGACTAGGATTTATTTCTACATCCTCTTTTCTGACCTATTAATTTAGTGTCTATTACTGTGCCAAAATGATATCAAGTCTATTACAGTGCTTTCTACTGTTTTCTGATGTTTGTAAGGCAGGACTTCAACCCTATTTCATTCCTTTTTTGACTATTTTGGCAATTTTTTTCAATGTAAAATTTAACATCATTTCATCCAAAATCCTATACACACCCTAAATACCAAACAAAAAAATCATTTGAGTAGTGTGCCATAAATTAAATTTTAGATAAATACTAATTTGGAGATAATATTTGTGTACCTACATTATTTATATTTATTTTTCCTTCTCAAAAATGATATATTTTTTAAATATATGTTTAAAAATATAACATATTCAATATGTATGTATATGAACTGAACTAACTTGAAAACCACTGCGGTATTCATCAGTTTTTAGCCCTTCTGCATTGTTTTCTGTTATGCTTTTTCTGCTATATATACAGATATTTATCTTTTTCTTATCTATTTCTTAATTTGTTCCAGGGAAATAACACACCTTCCGTTGTGTCTTAATTTGCCCATCTCTGATTTGCAGAAATAAAGCCTTGTACAGTGAGTACTTGTAGCCACATTGAGAGGCATAGAGTGTTGTGGTCGTGGCAGGGTAGAATATTGGTTAAGACCACCTGGATTCAAATGTCATTTCTACAACTTTCTGGCTTTGTAATTTGGGGAAAATTATTTAATTCTCTCATACCTCAATTAAGTTTAAAATGGGGATAATAGTTTTTGTAGGGTTGTTGTAAAGATTAAATTAATTAGTTCATGAAATAATTTAGAATAATGCCTAGCACAGACCATGATTCAATAGGTGTTACCTGTTTTCTTAATGGTAGCAGGAGTAAGATATATTCGTTGAAATTCACTCTTCATTCTTTATATCTGCTTCAGAAATAATCATCTTCTATTAAAGGAGAATAATTAAGGTAACAAATTGTTATTTAGATTTAACTAAGTGAAAGATGTGTTATATCTAAAAGGAATTTATAAATGTGAGATAGTTTGGTAATTTGCTTTTATTATTAAAAAATGCTGAATTTGTTTACTCTTGCTTTTCAGTGATTCTGATAAATACCCCATACAAATGTACTTCTGTTCCTCAGTAAAATTTTAGTGATTTCCTCGAGGAAAAAAATTCAACAACAGCAAAAATCAACTAAGGGTATATTTTCATTTTCTTTTACTTTGTAAGAAAATTAGTTATTTGGTTTCTTGTTAATTTTTCAATACTGTCACTCAAGAAAAGACATGTAGGTCTTGCCTTAAACTGTTTTACTAAATCTACTACTTTGTATCAGCATTATTAGATTAAATGTTAATTAGCCTCAGGTGCCTGAACTATACCAAGAACTGTGCACCAATATTTACCCCAGAAGTACAACACTGAAGCACAAATGAAGGTTAGATGTAGCTGCAGAAAGAGAAATTCCCCCCTCCCCATTATTCTTATGTTTGCTTTCATAGTTCAGTATATTAGTGTTTATGTGAAATAAGGGGAATTTTCTCTGATTTCTCTAATTTGTTTTAGAACCAACCCATCAAATCATGCCATTCATTCACCCATTTCTTCCAGTTTTCATGCATTTATTCAACAAGTGTTTACTGAGTGTCCGGTATGTTCTAGCCATTGCTCTAAGAACTAGAGAAACAGCATAAAGAAAACAAACGAAAGGGAAAACAACATCATCAAAAAACAAAGTTTCTGCCATTGAGAAGTTCTGGAGGGAAATTCACACACTTAGTAAGTAAATAAATCCATAATATAATGCCCAGGAATCACAAATACTCTGCCCATGCAGAGAAGGCCATGCTGAGGGGCTATCATTTGGGCAGGAGTTTGTAGGAAGCTAGGGAAGTGGTGCCAGGGAGCCCTGGAGTAAGTGATATAGTCAGAGGCCACCTATGTCAAAGTCTCTGAATATAAGTGCACTCGGTGTGTTTGAAAAGCAGGAAGAAGGCCAATGAAGCTGAGTGCATGAGCACAGGGAAGAGCTCTGGGAGATAAGGTCAGAACGGGGCCTTGTAGATCAGGATAAGAACTCTGGACTTTATAATACATAGAAAGGAAGTCACCGGATGGTCAGAATAGGGAGGGGGTGTTCTGATTTGCATTTTAAGTGGGTATTATCTTTATCCTTTTCTTTGCCAAAATCATTCTCTCTCCAATCTCCACATTTGTCATGCCTTTACCAAAACCTGAGTAAGTTGGAAACTGGCTCCACTAACGAGTAGGGAATGGTCATGCCATTATAGCTCCATCTATGGGGTGGAATTGGCTGGGTGCCTCTGTAGCCAGTTCTAATGCCCCATAAAAAGACCATCTGAATCTTGTTCTCTCTATGAAAATAAATATTAGAACCTCTGGCCTTAACTTGAGTGAGAATGTAGTTCACAATTGTTAGTCCTTATTCATTTTTATTTTGTTTGGCCTTCACTCATTCAACAAGTATAATTGACTATCTACATTCACTACTATGTGCCATCACTATGCTAAGCACCAAAGGTACAACCATAAAGGAGATAGACGCTTCTATCCTCACAGATATTCTAGTCCATTGACCTACATGTGATTCTAGGGCATGCTTTTCCTGGACCCAAGTAGCTAAAACTACTCCAGTTTCAGAAAATACTGCTCCACACCAAGGGGCTCGATCAGCTTGGCCACCAAATTCTCAAATAGCCATTCATTTGCCAGGTTGATGTATTTATAACAACGAGGTGGCTGGATTTATAGTCACCATTAAATATATACTCTGTGGCATGTTCTTAGTAGTAGTACCGTCTTCAAACAAAAGACAATTTCAATTAATTTTATGCTTCTAAGTGAAGGTACTTTGCCTCTGGCATGCTGGCCATTCCCTTATTATGTCGTTAATAATCTAAGACTTTAAGAAGGATCTATTGAATTAAAATGAAGCATTCACAGACACACAGACAATCATGCCTTGTGAACTGGAATATATGTAACAAGGTTAAAAATTCATTCTTTTCTAAGAAGAGAGCCAACAGAGAAATAATTCAAGATTTGGGATGAGAAATCAATTATCTTCTCCCTCCTCGAGGAAACTAAGTATTTTAAGAGTTTATGAAAAAAAACAAAAATATGATTTTATAGCTTCATATAGGTGAAAACAGATTAGAAATATGACCAAATTATATTTTTCAGTATGTGAACTTGTTAATAAACCAAGAAGCATTTGCTGAGAACCTGTGCATGGAGAACTGAGACTGCCCTGATTCTGAGGATACCTGGATGTCTGATTTTGACTCTTGGCCAAGAAAAGCGAAATGAGACTTATGATGTGCTATTTAAAGTCCAAAACTCCCCTAAGGACAGCTACGACTGGTTTGTTGACTCTTCATTTTTAGCTGTTTCAACCATTTAGACAATTGGGATTCGCTTTGTGACCAGGGGAACATAAAAGACCCTGCTGGGAACTTGACTTCACCTGAATTAAGATTCATCATGCAAAACTTGGCAGTTCAATCCAGAGATGAAGCACATTATTGCATGAAAAAGAACCCTAACAAACTAGCATCTCGATGTTTTTTGGATTCCCAATGCTGACTGATGTTCTTTTCTCTTACTGGATGTAGCATTTGCCTTTAAATAAAAGCCTTATGTAAATACGTTTTGAGGAATCATAGGAATCCTTTTAGAAATCTGAGCTTGTGATGTCTTTGTACTATATATTCAGCACTGTGCTAGATAGGTCTTTTGGAGAATACAAGAATATCAAGGAACTTAGAGTCCAGATGGGAGGATGACAGTAAATAACACATGTAGAGAAACTACAGATAATACGGATATAGGAACTAAAAAGAAATTATTTAGACAGTGAGGGGAAAAGAGCCCTTGGTAAGGCTTTTCCTTTAATAAAAAGCAGCCCCCAAACCATTTCTTTTCTAACAAAGAGTAGCCTGTAAAATCGAGCTGCAGACATTGATAAGCTACCTAAAAGCTTGCATAGGTAAATGCTGCCAGCGGTGCCAATAGGAAAAGACTACCTGTGCGCCAGACATGCTCAGCCTAGGGCCTCCATCCTCCCCTTTCTTTGTCAACCACGTGTATAGTAAGGAACAAACAACATGGTGGCGGCCAGGCAGAGAACTCATCTGCATAATGAAAGATTATAGTGGGATGACCAGCTTCTTCGTGAGCTATGCAAACATCACACTGAGAGGTGACAACATGCTAGCAGCCCTAGCTCTGGGCACCTCCTTGACCTTGGTGCCCACTCTGGCCGTGCTTGAGCCCTGCAGCCCGCCAGGGCACTGTGGGAGCCTCTCTCTGTGTTGGCCAAGGCCAGAGCCGGCTTCCTCTGCTTGCGGGGAAGTGTGGAGGCAGAGGCGTGGGCGGGAACCGGGGCTGCGCGGAGGCTCACAGTCCAGCACAAGTTCTGGTGGTCGTGGGCGTGGGCTCAGAGGCGCTGCACTTGGAGCAGCCCGCCGGGGCCACCAGCCCAGGGCAGTGAGGGGCTTAGTACCTGGGCCAGCAGCTGCGGAGGTTGCACCGGGTCCCCCAGCACTGCCAGCAGCATGCACCACTCTCCAATTCTCACAGGGCCTCAGCCGCCTCCCTGTGGGCCAGGGCTCAGGACCTGCAGCCTGCCATGTCCCAGCCGCCCCCTATCCGGTGGGCTCCTGCGTGGTCCTAGCCTCCCCAACAAGCGCTGCCCCCTGCTCCCCGACACTCAGTCCCATCAACCACAGAGGGGCTGAGGAGTATGGGTGCATGACAGGAGACTGGCCGGCAGCTTGGCCTGCAGCCCCCGTGTGGGATACACTAGGTGAAACCAGCTGAGCTCCTGTGTCTAGCAGGGACTTGGAGATTAGGTCTAGCTAAGGGATTGTAAAAGCACCAATCAGCTACTCTGTATGTAGCTCAAGGTTTGTAAATACACCAATCAGTACTCTGTATCTAGCTAACCTAGTGGGGACTTGGAGAACTTTTCTGTCTAGCACTCTCTGTCTAGCTCAGGGATTGTAAACGCACCAATCAGCACTCTGTAAAATGGACCAATCAGCAGGATGTGGATGGGGTCAGATAAGGAAATAAAGGCAGGCTACCAGAGTCAGCAGTGGCAACTCGCTCAGGTTCCTGCTTCCACCCTGTGGAAGCTTTATTCTTTTGATCTTTACAATAAATCTTGCTGCTGCTCACTGTTTGGGTCCGTGCTGCCTTTAAGAGCTGTAACACTCACCGCGAATGTCTGCAGCTTCACTCCTGAAGCCAGTGAGAGCATGAACCCACCAGGAAGAACGAACTCCAGACATGCTACTTTTAAGAGCTGTAACACTCACCACGAAGGTCTGCAGCTTCACTCCTGACACCGAGACCACGAACCCACCAGAAAGAAGAAGCTCCAGACACATCTGAATGTCTTAAGGAACTCCAGACACGCCATCTTTAAGAACTGTAACACTCACTGCAAGGGTCCGCAGCTTCATTCTTGAAGTCAGTGATACCAAGAACCCACCAATTCTGGACACAATGCTTATTCTGACCAATCTCTCAGGCCCTATGTAAATCAGACACTGCTTCCTCAAGCTGCTCTATAAAAACCTGTGTGTTTCACCATGAAACCAGAAGGCCCATTTGGGAGCCCCTTTCTATCTTCGAGAGAGAGCGAGAGAGCGCTACTCTCTTTTTCTTTTGCCTATTAAAACCTCCACTCTTAAACTCACTTCTTGTGTGTTTGCATCCTTGATTTCCCTGGCGTGAGATCATGAACCTCAGGTATTTACCTCAGACAGTGATGCCACTTCAATATAAAAAGAAGACAACAGTTAATTAAGGTTGTAGGGACTATAACTGTAACTGTAGTTGAAAGATGAGGGGAGCCCTAATCAAAGAAGATATGAGAGACAGCCATTGAACAAAAAAATATAAATAAATCAGAAAATCCCAAGTAAATAAGGAAGATAATTTTAGTAAGAAGTACTATAGTGAAAATAAAACTAGGTGGTGTGTAGAATGTGACTAGAATACTATGTAAGATTGGAAAGTCAAGATGTGCCTCCAAAGACGTGTGTCTCCAGAAAAGGGTGAGAATTATCTTTCTGTGGAGATACCTGCACTCACAAAGAATTTTCATCTCTGTGCAGGGAAAGGGCAGAGTTAGCTGAAAATTTGGCACAAATTGTCTCATATTCTTAATGGGAAATATGGCTGAAAAAATAGGCAGATGCCTAACCAAATGCTTGGCATAGATTATTTGGAGCCAAATTATCATATTTGTTTTTACAAACTCCCCAAATTGTTTGAATTAAAGGAAAGATACATCCCATCCCCAACAAAAATGTAGCCTAGGGAAACCATCATCAAAAATATGGTAAAGATTTGTGGCTAAGCACAATAACTAGAATGGTCTGTCATACCCAAGTCTGAACATTTCTTCAAATTAAGCAAGTTATAGGTCTGAATGTAAGGTTTTAGTTGTATGTTGACTGGCTATATGAATATTTATTTATGCAAAAGATGATAAGTCAATAGGACAGGATACCAACCCTTACCTAGAAATGGGTTAACAAACAATATTACAATAACAATAATTTAAAATAATTTTTGAACATCATATATGTACCAGAAATGGTACATATATGCTGATGACTTGACATATGAAATCTAATGAAATAAGAATGTATTAAATCTTTGGCCAGGCATGGTGGCTCACACCTGTAATCCCAGCACTTTGGAAGGTCAAGGCAGGTGGATAACCTGAGGTCAGGAGTTCGAGACCAGCCTGACCAGTATGGTGAAACCCTGTCTCTACTAAAAATACAAAAAATTAGCCGGTTGTGGTGGCAAGCACCTATAACCCCAGCTACTTGGGAGGCTGAGGCTGGAGAATTGCTTGAACCCAGGAGGCGGAGGTTGCAATGAGCCAACATAGCACCACTTTACTCCAGCATGAGTGATAGAGGGAGACACCATCTCAGAAAAAAAAAAAAAAAAACATATATATATATATAGGCGTCTCAGCATGATTCCACGTCCAAAAAATGTAAATCTTACTCTCTCTTACCCTTCTATGTGCACACACACACAAAAATCCTTACTAGTATTTTCTTAAAGACTGTAAGGAGTGTATTATGTAGCACATACAAAGCAACACTTCCAAAAATCCTTTACAGTTATCTCTTCTTTTGAAAAATACACCTCTGCAGATAATAATTGCACATACATCCTTTCTCTACTTTTTTCACTCCTGGGTCTTTGTATTTCCTCTAAGATTCTTCTAGGAGAATTCATGTCTTTGTAAAATGCAAAAATTTTGAATGTGGCTTGATGAAACTACACATGTACACATCCTTGTCACCATCACCTAGAAAGAAATTTTTTAAAACCTCAGAAAGTTCACTCAGGCCTTTTAGTGAATACTCACTTAAGAGGAAACCACTCTGACTTCTATTATCATAGATTAGCTTCAATGCTTTATGAAGAATATATAGTGCTTTTTCTCTGTTTTCTTTCACTAAGCATAATGTCCCTGAAATTTACTAATGTTGTTTTGTGTATCAGTAGCTCTTCTTTTTTTTTTTTTTTTTATACCGTTAAAAAGACATACCACACATTGCCTATCCATTTGCTAGCTGGACACTTGGGTTGTTTCTAACTGAAGGCTATCGCAAATAGAATACTCTGAACATGCTTATACAAGTTGTGTGTGTGTTTGTGTGTGTACATGCACATGTGTGGACATGTGCACTTGTTTCTTTTGGGGATTTACATAGGACTGGAATTATTGGGTTATGTGTTAAGCACATATTTAACTTTATTAAAAAGTTAAAAAGTGTCCAAACACTTTCCCCATGTGGATGTAAACATTTTGTACTCACACCAGCAATGTTTTTATTGTCCATATCCTCAGCAACTCCTCTTGGTAAATCTTTCAATTTTAGTCATTTTGGTAAGTTTGTAGTGGTATCTCATTGTAATTTATTTGATAAGGCTTTTCACCTGTCTGTGTTTCAATTTGTATAGATTCTGTGTGCTATTTTCATATTCAGTGATCTTCTCTTCTTTAGTGTCTAATCTGTTGGTGAGCCATCCAGTGAATTTTTCATTTTAGTTATTGTGTTTTTCAGTTCTAGACTTCACATTTTATTTGTTTATCTCTATCAACATTTTCTATTTGCTTTCTTATTATGTTCATGCTTTTCTTTATAGCCTTAAACATATTTATTTGCTTATTTATTTTTTATTTATTTATTTGAGACAGGGTCTCGCTCTGTCACCAGGTTGGAGTGCAGTGGCACAATCTGGGCTCACTGCAACCTCCGCCTCCTGGGTTCAAGCAATTCTCCTGCCTCAGCCTCCCGAGTAACTGGGACTACAGGCGCCCGCCACCATGCTCAGATAATTTTTGTATTTTTAGTAGAGACGGGATTTCACCAAATGTTGGCGAGGATTATCTCCATCTCTCGACCTCATAATCCACCTGCCTCAGCCTCCCAAAGTGCTGGGATAACAGGCATGAGCCACTGCACCCAGCCTTAAACATATTTATAACAGCTCTTTTAAAGTTATCATTTGCTAATTTGATCACCTCTCTCAGCCATTCTGCATATAACTGACTGATTTTTTTCATGTTATTAGCCACATTTTCTTGCCCCTTTGCATTTTTAGTAATTTTTATTGTATGTTACACATTATAGTTTCTAATTTGTTGAGTGGAGTTTTAAAAATTTTCTTTAATAGAATATTACTTTTCTCTGCAGGCATTAATTTGCTTACAGATTAGATTGATACTTTTGAGACCCATCTTTAAGTTAACTGAGTCTAGAATAGCCTTTATTCAAGACTAGGTAAGCTCCACTCCTCAGGCCTGGTTTTTTCTAAGTTTTTTATTTAAAATGATGGTACTCAATCAGGGTTTCCAACTCTAACTGTAATTCTAATATCTCACAGCCCTGTATGAGTTTCAGTTGTTGTTTGACTTACAGTTCTTCAGTGGTAGTTCTTTCCCCGGTTGTTTCATTTTCTCAGTGTTGTACATACCCTGTTCATGATCAGCCAGACTCAAGGGGACTCCTCTGTACCACCTCCTCAAAACCACTCTCTATGTCTTATAACCTGCCCTGTAAATCTTAGCCGATGCAGCGGCCCAAAACTTTAAATGCTGTCTCCATAGCTCTAAGAGATTCTCGTTCTCTATCAGGGATTCCTTTCTGGGTCTCATTTCAGAAATTGCCTTGAAAAGGAAAGTGAGGGCAATTGTAAGGGTAGCCTTGTTGGTTTCTCTTCTCTAAGGGATTACAGCACTTTTCCATCTGTCATCTAATGTCCGAAAGCCATTTTTTATACATTTTGTCCAGTTTTAAAGTTGTTTGTGGCAGTTTGGTAGTCTAATACTAGTTACTCCACTATGTGCAAAAGCTGGAGTCTCTCTATGCTCAGTACCTTTTCATGTGCTTATTGGCTACATATGTATCATTTCATTGAAGTCCTTGTTCAAGCATCTTTATTCTTTTTCATCTTTTTCTTATTAACTTGCAGTTCTCTACACAGTCTGGGTATTTAAAATTCCTTTTTGATTAGAAATATTGTGCATATTATCTCCCCGTCCATGGTTTTCCTTTCAACTTTCTTAGCTGGAAGTCAATTTATACCATCAGAAGAAAATCAGGCTGAATAATTAGGAATCTAAGGAGTTGTCTCAAAAAAGAGTAATCATCTCCTGTGCAGTTTCTAGACCTTGAGCAGATTTTTTGTTTGTTTCAGAATGTCTTGACTGAAAAGAGGTTAGGTTTCTAAAAAGAAGGAACTATAGCAAGTACACTTGATAAAGATCAACCCAGTTCTTCCTCCAGAGGGACTTATGGCCATTTACTCAGTAACTATACACCAGGGAAAGGAAAACTACCAAACATTTTGAGGGCTGTTAAACACACATTGATACCAGAAGACTCAAAGCATCATCTTCCCTTCCAACCCTCTGGTTATAGTGGAAGCATAAGGGCCATGTAATAAATGCGATCCTTTTAAGGTAGATTTTACGTCAGTCCACTGGGACCACACATGTACCTTGTGATCATTTCTACAATTTTCTAATATAGTCAGGTTTGCATGGCACAAGTGGAAGGATTTTTTGTACCTCAACGTGAGCCTACTGTTGAACACTTTCCTAGGGGCTCCACTCAAAACTGGCAGCCCTCCATGAGGAGCATGGGTCTATGCTACAAAACATCACTTATCAACTATATAGAGGATATCATGCTAAGTCATTAGGTTAAGCAGGCCCAGCAACAATGTACTGTTAGACGGAAGTGTTACATCAGGATTGAACATGACTACGATGGAGTAGTAAAAACAGGCTGCAGGAGCACGTAGCCCCAGACTCCCATATTATCCAACACGGTTGTACCAGTAACCCTCTTTTAGTTCACACCTAAGGTCATGTATGACCAGCTAATGGAGGAAGGAAAGTTTGAGTCCTTCACAGATGAATTAGGTTGGCATTTGGATGCAGGCATAAAACAGACAGTGACAGTATTAAAGGCTTAATTAAGGCAGCCTTGAGAGACAGAGTTGAGATGATAATCCTTCTAATGGATAGTGCACAGGTTATCCACTTTGCTGGACAGAGAATTTACTCACTTTTAGGAGATCTACAGATAGTGAATCATGAAAAGTGGAGAATGGCATAGCTGATTGATCATGAAAATGGAAGGAGAAAGATTAGAGGACTAAACACCAGAAGGTCTAGGGGAGACGCATGTGGATAGGCATATGGGAATGGACACAAAATGATTTAATGGTTTTTATCACAGCGAGTAACTATCATGAAAGATGCACTTAACAATCAAGTAAACAAAAGGACTTAAGCAGGGCTCAAGCTAGCATTAGGGCAAGTGAAGCACTTGGGGTGTAAAAATTTAAGGAGGCCCTCACTCTTAGGTGCTAACCCTGCATGTGCACAACCCTGGGGTGAGTACTTCCTTAAATGTTTTGCCCTAGGCACCTTGCTTGTCCCACTCTAGTCAGTGGATGTCAGTCAAGCTCTGTCACTGACTACAGAAATGGATTAGCCATGTTGGCTATCAATCAGCCGAACAACACGGATCTCATTTACCAAGGCCCATCTGGTTGCTACTGCTGTATTTCTAACCTGCTGGCAACAGAGATAAACCATATCATGTGGCATTATCCCTCAAGTAGTCCAATTGACTGCTTGGTGGCAAGGGGACTATGTTGAGCTCTTTCCACCTTGGAAGGGCCAGTAATTTATTCAAACAAAGATAGCTATATACTCTCTTTATAGGTTTGCCTATTCAACCCACAGAGCTTCAACCAACACTACTCTTTGGAGGTGTATGGCATGTCTGATTTCACCATCACAGGATCTCATCAGAATGGGGACTCATTTCAGAGAAAAGAAGATATGGAAGTAGGCCCATGACCATGGAATTCACTGGTCATATTACATACTATGGCACCCAGAAACTGCCACCTGATAGAGTTTTGGAAACAGTATTTTACAAGCATAGCTAAAGTGTCAGCTCAAAGGTGATAATTCTGTGAAGACGGAGCACCATCCTACAGGTCACTATATATAGCTTGAATCAAAGACCTTTATATGGAACTATGTCTTCAACTAAAAAATAAACAAAGATTGGTCCATGAATCTAGGGGTAGAAGCAGGAGTAGCCTTACTTACTCCCAGTGAACATCTTGGTGAATTTGTGCCTTCTGACCCCAGAACTTTGGGCTCTTTAAGCCTATACGTCCTGGTCCCTTAAGGGAGAATGCTTCTTCCAGATAACAAAGATAAGCTATGATTAACGTCCGAGAATTTCAGGCTCCTTTGGACCCACGGGTCATGAAATAAGAAGAAAAGTCACCATGTTGGTGAGGATAATTGATTCTGATCAACAGGAGGAAGGGCTGCTGTTAAACAATGGTGGAATGTTATTAACACCTCGATGACCTGTTTGGGCACTGCTTGGACCCCCTTTGCCCAATTTTGATAGAAAATTCACAATTCTCAGGCAATCTCAGCCTGCAAAGAAGCATTGTGACCAGCCAAGATCAACAGAGGTGCTATCTGAGGGTGAGGGGAATTTGGAGTGAATAAGAAAAGGAAGACAAAGAGACTTAGATCAACTTCAGCTGATTATAGTTCATCATTAACCTTCCACTTACAAGTTTCCCTTAGGAAGCAAGGCCCACCAGAACCTTGAAGGAGTTGCTCCCTAAACAGATATGAAGTGGATCAGCATGGTACTAGGGGTGGACTGCAGTAGACATGGTGATGTAGCTTCTGGGTCTCCCTTCAAGGAAGGACTGGTTGATTCAGTTACTAAAAGGGTTGCTGGCAGACAGTTTACACCTGTCAGTCCCTCAAGGATGGCCTTAGCTTCAGAAAGCTGCCTGGGCAAGGTCACACTCTTTTGGGAATGACCAATCAAGCAGAAGTTGAAAGGTTCAGCCCTGTTGGCCCAAGGCAGAATAAGTCTGATGGGGTTGGGAGAGGTTTACTTTGGGACAGCTTAACTTATCCATCTGTTCAATCCTCCTTCTTTTTTTCTTCCACAGGAGTTGATTTCAAGAATACTCTTTAGTAAACATGCTAATCATTGAAATTGCCTGAGTCTGCTTCCATGAACAGTTATCAACCGCTTTAAGTGGAAAATCAGTTAATTCCAATAACTGGTTATCTTTTTTCATTCATTTCATGGAATCAAAGTAAAACTTTTGAGAGTTTACTCCATTAAGTTGTGAATGCTAGTGTAAATTCAGTTAAGAAATTCACCATTAAAGATAATGTTATTTGTTTCAATGGTGAAATATAAATATAAATGTTGGTGGATCACAGTATCATTGCAAAAATGATATTATTACTCTATTATAATAAAAAATGCATGACACAGAAATATACTTGGAATTTGTTGTAGTGTATTCTTAATTCAGAAGTTGGCAAATTTGTGTCTTATAAGGGGCCAGATAAAAAACATTTCAGGCTTTGCTGGGCATATGGTCTTCATTGCAATTACTGTCTAGTGCAATAGCAGCCACAGACAATCCACAAAGAGAAGAGCATGGCTCTGTTTCAATAAAACTATTTACTAAAATAGGCAACATTTCAGATTTAGCCAGAGGACTATAGTTTGCCAAAGCCTGCCCTAATTCTTCAGCATCCAAATGAGTTGTATTGAAATTGCAGTTAAAAAGAAGAAACATATCCAATACAAGCAGTATTATAATAGCACCACTTACAGTAGTCTCCTTTTGTACTCGATATCACATTTCATAAGTGTTTGAATCTCTGAATAACTACTTTGCAAATTAACTGAAGTGTTCTACAGTGATATTGAACTTATTTTGAAATGAATGCCCTAAACTTTGCATTGTGTTCAAAATTAGAAAATTTAAATCAATATGTTCACAAATGGACTGCCAAAAATTCCAGTGTTTGAAGCTTTTAGCATTTTGTAATCATTGAAAACAAAACTTGCAAGCAGGGAGACATTGAAATTTATTCTTCCATAGCAAGAGAGGACCTGAATAAATTAATTTTTTGAGCTCAATTATTTTTTGAAATTCAAAACCTATACTTTCAAGCATCACAACTTATGGAAATAATCTTTTGATAGAGCTGCTATTTTAATTGGCTATATGTATATTTTGCATAAATAGAATGAAATTGAGGTCTATGATTTTACATCATATAAGTTTTGTGAAATGTTCAAAAGTGTTGTAAATAGTGACAAATTACTTGACAGGTTGTATCGTGTACGAACATTTATTGAATAAAGATATTCTAAATAAAGGTAAAAAGATAGTATCTATGGAAATATTTTGGCTAAAGTATTACACATTAAAAATATAGAACTGATCATTTTCCCTATTAAGCAGAATGTTTCTGAGCTTAGTAGGTAGCAGAGCACTAAGAGAGAAAGTTTATTATTTTTTTCTCAATCAAAACTTCATATTTTACAGAGATGAGCCAATTGAAGGCATCAGAATATCAAATTTATTAATCCTGAAATGCAAATTTGAAGAATATTGAAGGCAATTAAAAATAAGACAATTCTATAATAGGGATAAAAATATAATCTTCAGAAGAATAGCAGAAGCAATATTAAAAATGGATACAGCTAAGAAACTGATTAAAGTGAATGAGCATCTATGCAAAATATTCTGCTTGTATTCTATTAGATAATCAACTACAAGTTTTTTAAAATTTTGTATTATATTCTATTTTAGAAAAAATTTTATTTTTGAAAATTGGTTTATTATTCTTACTAGCCTACAACATAGTTGTATTTAAACCCATTTGCCAGTCTATATATATTTAAAATTGTATAATTTTATTGATCTTAGTGTCCTGTTTTATTCTCAAAACTGTCCTGTATTTGGAACATAATTTGTGTCTTTGTGACAGTGATCAGCAAATCCAAAAGATCTTCTTTAGAACTCAGACACTTTGAATGGCAAAGAATGGGAGAATTTTAATAATTTCCATTCAGTATCTCTTATCGTGCCACCCAGATAATCTCATCTAACTTTCATAATAACTGTACTCTAGATATTATTTACTCTATCAAAATACAACAAAAACAGCCAGGATGGTGGCTCATACCTGTAATCCCAGTGCTTTGGGAGGCCAAGGCGAGTGGATCATTTGAGGTAAGGAGTTTGAGACCAGCCTGGACAACATGGTGAAACCCTGTCTCTACTGCAAATACAAAAATTAGCCAGGCGTGGTCATGGGTGTCCATAATTCCAGCTACTAGGAAGGCTGAGGCAGGAGACTCACTTGAGCCTGGGAGGCAGAGGTTGTGGTGAGCTGAGATCACGCCATTGTACTTCAGACTGGGCGACAGACTGAGACCCTGTCTCAAAAACCAAAATAATAAAAATAATAAAATAAAATAAAATACAACAAAAATGAAGGTTAGAAAAGTGAAGTAAATTGCTGAAGATCACACAACTATTAATTTGCAAAGACAGAATTAAAACTTTAGTTTGCCTATCTCTAAAGCCTTAGCTTTTAATTATTATGCCATATTTTGCAAGACAGATTCTTAATCTTATTATTAAGTTATTATCTGATTATAAACTTGGAATACAAAAAATGTATTTTTAAAAAGTCTGTAGTATCAGGCGGGGCGTGGTTGCTCACGCCTGTAATCCCAGCACTTTGGGAGGCCAAGGCAGGTGGATCATCTGAGGTCAGGAGTTCGAGACCAGCCTGACCAACATGGAGAAACTTTGACTCTACTAAAAATATAAAATTAGCTGGGTGTGATGGTGCATGACTGTAATCCCAGCTACTTGGGAGGCTGAGGCAGGAGAATCACTTGAACCCGGGAGGCAGAGATTGTGTTGAGCCAAGATTGCACCACTGCACTCCAGCCTGGGCAACAAGAGCAAAACTCCGTCTCAAAAAAAAAAAAAAGTTTGTAGGATTACCACAAATAAATAACTTTGGTAGTATTTGGAGGTATTTCCTCAATTATTTTTCTAACACATAACTGTATGTAGTGATTGAGATCATACAATATATTATATTCCTTTAGCCTGAGAGAAACAACATATATAATGTGATAAATAGTTGAAACTAAATTTCCAAATAGTCTTGGGATGTTGTCTTTATAGCAACTTTGTCTTATTTCATAAGTGCCAAATATTTTTTCCTTAAAGGCCTCAGAAAATTGGTCCTATAAAAGAAACAACTTATAATACGTGGCCACATTTTATACAGAATATTCAAATTATATTCACCTCCTTTGGTAGTGATCTTTAATAAAACTTTAAGTTTCTAGGATCTAGTTGGAGAACGGAGGTCATGGTTTGCTTGACTTTGTGTTTGAGACAGGCTTTGTGTACTTCAAAAAGATCTGTGAAATGGAAATGCGTTTTGCAAAATGAAAAGTCCCCCATGGATACTATAAGTAAGGTTGAAATTCTTGATCAATGGCATGTGTTGCTCAAAATCTCTCAGAGGAGATTTTGAATGGAACAAATTGTAAGATACTCTCTTTACAGTGTTACTTAGGATCAAAAAATGGTAACAATGTGAAGATATTTTTTTCTGGAACAAGAAGTACTTCTCAAATGGCGTCCAACTCTAGACATTTATCAAGATGACTGCTCCTCCCACGTGTAATAAAGAATCCATAAGCACTCATCATGATGAGCAGTATTTATAGTCATGTTTACATTTTATTGTGAGTTATAGGAAAAAATATTCTTTTGGTCTGTAATGGTTTGTTGCTCAGTTTGGCAATTAGCTCTGGTTTGAGATAGGAAAATTAATTTGTTTTTACATAATGTCAATTCTATTCTTTTCCAAATCTCCCTAGTTTTTCAATGATTCAATCTTGGAAAATTTTACATCAAGATTGTGTTTATTATTTGTGTTAATGTTCTCATTTTACAAGTACTAAATTAAGAATTTTTTTAAAACAAAAATAAAGAGACTTTCTGACTTCAGACAAAGCTCCTTGTTTTGTCACTGCAGGAGGCAATCAGACTGACCTGGGTCCCAATTGTAACTTAGCTTTTTTATTTACTTGAGCCTCAGGTTCCTATTTACATGTTGGAGACAACTACTTCTTAGTGGTGCTTTGAGGATTCAATAAGGTAACAGGAAAAGACTTAGCCAATGGGCTGGCACATAATACATGACAACATAAGGAATGTTATTTGGGCTGGAAGGTAGTGGGGAATGGAGGGATGTTGGTCACATAGACGGGAGGATAAGTATTTGAGATCTACTACATGGCATGGTGACTGTAGTTAATAATAATGTATTGTATGCTGAAAAATTGCCAAGGGAGTACATTTTAAATGTAATCACCACAAAAAAATGATAAGTATGTGACGTGATGTCTATGTCACTTAGCTTGATTTAATTATCCCAAAACGTGTACATGTATAAAAACACCTTGTACCCTATAAATATATGCAATTATTGTCATTCAAAAAATTTGAAAACCAAAGTTTTTTTTTATTATCTTTCTTAAAAGTGCAAAATGAAAGAAAAAGGAAAGAAATACAAAAACTAAGGCTTGCAAGCTTAGAGAAGCTGCATATTCAGAATGAATTAATCCTATAATATATACATAGAATTCTCAAAGCATAATGTGTGTTAAGATACACTCAAAGAACTCCTGCTAAAGTGTTGCTATGATCAGAGACAGGAAAAATAATGAGACTCTTTGGATATCTACAGGAAGGATTGTGAGATAGGTCTCATAACTCAGATGAACTAGAGGAAGTAAAGCCTTTGGGAGATAGGCCAGGTATCAACCCCAATCAGCAGCCTCATCCCCTAAGTGTCAGGTTCTATGCCAAGTCTATGGACATAAGTGCAAGTTAAATAAGCCCTGCCTTCAGGGAAACACAATTAACCACAAGGGTTATTTGTGCACAAGCTACTCTGCTGTAAAGAGGGTTGTGCTTACTAACACAACCAAGGAGGACTGGGGAAGGATTCCAGCTGCCTGAGCTGAGCCAGGAAGCGAAAATTGGAGTTAGCAAGGCAAGAAAGGTCATTCCAGGCAGTGAAAACAGAATGAGCAAAGGCAAGAGAAAAGGTAGTGTTTTGGGTAACTAAAAATATGCTATGTGTTTGGAGCTTAAAGATCATGTGAAAAGTGGGCAGAGGTGGAGCCAGGGTGGAAACAGGGTCATGAAGGGTTCTCTCTGCCAGGCTGTGGTTCTAGTCACACATAAATGCTTGCAGTTCCCGAATGGAGAACTATCTTAGTTTGGGCTGCTATAACCAAATATCATAGACTGAGTGGCTTAAACAACACATATTTATTTCTCACAATTCTGCAGGCTGGAATTTTGACATCATGGTGCTAACATGGTCAGGTTGTCAGTGAGGGTCCTCCTGTTCACAGATGGTTGCCTGTATTCTAATACGGGCAAGGTAGAGAAAGCATGCTGTCTCATGTGTCTTTTATTATAAGAACACTAATCCCATCATGGAGGTTCCACCCTTATGATCTAATTAACTCTCAAAAATGCCGTCTTTACACACCATCACATTGGAGGTTTGGTTTCTACATATGAATTTTGAAGGGACATAAACATTTAGTCCATAGCCACCAATCTTTCTGTTAACTCTAAAACTGGCCTTCTTCTCATTACTGTAATACATCTGGCCCATTCCTTCTTCAAGGTCTTTGCACATGTTGTTCCCTCTGCTTAGCCTCTCTTCTCCAATATTTTGTTGTGATGGCTCCTTACAACTCCGGTCTCAAGGCAAATGTAACCTTCTGAAGAAAAGCCTTTATTGACTCTGTCTCTTAATAGTTTTCCCCTAACAACTTATCATAATTTGAATTTGGGTCATATGCTTTCTTGTTTGTGTTTGAATTAATCTCCTTCCCCCCAGTAGAAAGAAAGCTGCATGAAAGTGGAGCCTTTTCTGTGTTGTTCATGCCTGTAATTCTGTGCCCAGAACAGAGCACGACACACATTGATACCCAATCAATAAATCACAGACTTTTCCTTCTGTTAGAAAGTCCCATCATTTCTGCACCAAGCCAATTCCAACCTTCAAGAGGTGTCTAGGAATCTCCTTTACATTTATCTCTCCTACTTCCTCATTGCTCCTAGAATGAGGTAATTTTTTTTTCTTTTTTTTTGACAGAGTTTCACTCTTGTTGCCTAGGCTGGAGTGCAGGGGCACAATCTCAGCTCACTGCAACCTCCGCCCCCTGGGTTCAAGCTGTTCTCTTGCCTCAGCCTCCTGAGTAGCTGGGATTGCAGGCATGAACCACCCGCCCGGCTAATTTTGTATTTTTAGTAGAGACAGGGTTTCTCCATGTTGGTCAGGCTAGTCTCGAACTCCCGACCTCAGGTGATCCACCCACCTCAGCTTCCCAAAGTGCTCGGATTACAGGTGTGAGCCACTGTGCCTGACCGAGGTGATTTTTAAAAAATGTCCTCTGAGAGAGTACCTTGTACACATTTCTATTTCAACCTTATTATACTGCACTTTATACTGCACTATATATATATATTATATATTATACACCATATATAATGCACCATATATACACACATATATACACACACATATACACACACACACATATATATACACACACACACATATTATATGTAAAATACTGCACTATTATACTATATCTGTCTCTCTTCTATTTTATTTGGAACTCCCTGGAAGCAAGAGCTGTGTCAACTAGTTCTTTTATTACCAAATGCCCAGCATAGGGCCTGATAACAGTAGATGCTCAGAGAGTTGTTGAGTGTTGGTGAATAAGTGAAGGAGGATTGACGAGGATTGAGACTAGAGGTAGAGACGGCAGGTAGGAGTCTCTGACATCCACTGCTAGGAATCGCACCTTTGAAAGTATATTCACACATCCACAAGGATGACAGTGGGGCATAATAAAAACAGGAAACAAGCTAATTTCTCATCGAAAGGGAATGGTTAAATCATATGGTCTACATCTTTATAATGGAATACTAAGTAGCCATTAAAAATATCACATATATACACATACTTAAATAGAAAGCTCTCCAAATCTTTTATTAAGTGAAAAAGATTAAGTGAGAAACTATGATGTAAAGCATGCAATGTGGTTTAACTCTGTGTCCCCACCCAAATCTCATCTTATAGCTCCCATAATTCCCACATGTTGTGGCAGGGACCAGCTGGGAGATTATTGAATCATGGGGGCAGGTCTTTCCTGTGCTGTACTTGTGATAGTGAATGGATCTCACGAGATATGATGGTTTTAAAAACAGGAGTTTAACTGCACGAGCTCTCTCTTTGCCTGCTGCCATCCATGAAAGATGTGACTTGCTCCGCCTTCCCTTCCACCACGATTGTGAAGTCTCCCCAGCCAAGTGGAACTGTAAGTCCAATAAATCTCTTTCTTTTGTAAATTGCCCAGTATTGGGTATGTCTTTATCAGCAGTATGAAAACAAACTAATACAGCATGTTCCCATTAGTGTAAAGAAATACTCAAACCTTATGTCTTACCATCCATACATATACATGTATGCAAATATAAAGGAACAAGAACTAAAGGGATATACACAAAATGCTTAACAGTGGATGTATATGTGGAAGGAGAGAATTAGGATGTGCTATGGAAAGAAAAAATTCACCATTTGTACTTTTATATTATTTGGATTTTTTACAAGGAGAAAGTATTTGTTAATTATGTAATTAAACATTATTTTAGTAGTCTATGTCACTAATATGGGCAGGAAGTTATTGGGATCTGATCAATGACAATTGCAAAAAGAATTTTGAGATTTGTAGAACTTAGTGAATAATTGTAAAAAATGAGGGAGAAGGAAAAGTCTAGGGTGACCAAGATTTTAACCTTAGATACTTCAGTGGATGGCGATATTTACTGTATCAGACAACAAGGCAGAAAATACAAGATTTAGATGGGAAAAAGATATGTTTAGTTTAGGCATGTTGAGTTTGAGATGTTTATGGATTTCCAAATGGACACATTTACTAGTTGGTTGTACATATGGGTCTGGAGTATTAGATAGAGACTGGGAATTAAAAATGAAGATTTGGGAAAATTAACACAGATTAGATATTGAAATTGGAGAGCAAGTGTTTGTCTATCAGCAGGCATAAAGCAGGGAGATCAATAAGGCCCTCGAAATGATACATAAAATTTGTGAATATGTCCCCTACCCCTAGTCCTCACACTTCTCTGAAAGAGTTCATCATTTCAACAGATTTTTGAAAGAGGCTCATGATTCAAAAAGATTGAGAGGAATATGGTGGAGTGAGAATGGAAAATGGTTGATGATAAACCTTGAGGACGACCGATGAAGGAAACTAATTTTTTTTAAAGAAGTGAGAGAACAAAAAGAAATCATGATGGATGCTTAGAATTTTCAAGGAGATAAACAGAGACATAAGAATATTAAGACAGTTAAGAATATTAGGGTGGAGAAAAATCAAGGCAAATGAACTATTTGAAAGTATAAAGTTCTTCAGAAAGTTCCACTAAATGCAATCCTCCTACTAACTAGAGAAAATAAGTAACTTAAGGCTATATACCAACAAATTAATAATTATCTTATTCGTCAAGGAATACAGAAGCAAAGAGAATCATGTAAGATGTCTGCTTATTTGCAAAATATCCTATCTTGCTTTGAAATTTTGTTTTTTCTTTTTCTTTTTTTTTTTGAGATATGAAACTCTGAAAATTATCCAGGTATTAATAGAATAATGGTCTATGATCCTGAGCCAAAAATCAGAGAGCCCTCAGATGGGAAATGTTTATTGGAGGCTGTTACATACTAATTTATGCAGTGAGAGCATATAAACATTTCATAGAGAGAGATTAAGGAACTTGTCTTTGTACTGTGTATGTATATACAATATACATATTACTAACCACAGTCTCCACAAAGCTAGCACGTGGCAGAACCTGAGTAATAGCCTAAGTGTGTATTCTGAACACCAGAATACATTTCTTCTTCATTGGAGGAGCTACTATATATTGTGTTACTAACCCAGTACCTATCTGGTTAAATCAGATCTTCTTCCAAGACTTTTCTGAGAAAAGTAATATTTCAAATAGCATGATGTTGGGACATACAAGTCTCTGCAATGTTTTTCCTAGATACCTAAACCAACAGTCTTTGGAGGGCTTGGAGAAGGCAGCGAGCCAGGGTGTGGTGCAGAAAACCAGTGCCTACACACAGTGGGCCTTCAGTTTGCTTCTTGGGACCCTGATGGACTCAGAAAAGCTTTCTTCTAACTTAGTTTGCATTACCTTGGAGATTAGTTAGGAGAGTTAATCCAAAAATCGCAATGAAAATTTCATTACTCATCTCAGGTATCCATTTAGATTTTACTTTGTTTCATTGTATATTTCATTTCTGCATTTCCCCATCTTCTTTCAGTCTTCTGTAGGCTCCTGCTACTGTATACATTCTTTCCAGGGTTCCAGGGTTAGTCATTGTAATTTGCATACATTGAGTTGTCTGTAGTACCTTTAATGTCCTGAGTTACACTGTGGTGTGGAAACTACAGCTGTTAACAAAGAATAAATGATCTGTGAGTCCAGGATTTCTGCAAGAGAGAAACATAAAATAAATCCCTTTCATGGACTAATACTAAAGGGAAAAATAGAAGAGAGAGAGAGAGCTTTTGTAATCAATTTGTTCAGTTTCTTGACTACCTCTGAGTCAATTTCATCAGAGGTGGTGCTCAATTCCATTCTAGCACAGGGTAGAAAACTTTTATGTCCAAGTTAAGAATCAAAAAGGGAACTAAATAGGTTTATCTCTACGCTAGCTTCAGACAGCATCCCTGGAGATGTTACTGTGACTGAATCAGGATGTTCAGACAGCCTGGCAAAGCATATTTTCCCTTTTATTTAAAACAAAAATTGAAATTAATAAACCCAATACTATTTCATGTCTTCTCATATTTTGGAATCTCTACTGGAAACCACATAAACCTTGGTAGAAAAAGCAAGATTTGGCTCATATTATTAAAATGTTCGCTTTTAGACAATCTCTTGTGAAACCAAGTGTTTCATACAACTTCTAGTTCATCAATTTTGGTTTTATTTTTTTCTAGTTCACCAATTTTTTTTCTTTCTTGTCATACAGTGATCAGTAAAAAAAGAAGCAGCAGGAGAGATAATGAAGGGAAGTAATGCACCCAAATTACCTACACTTTCAATCTTTAGTAGTGCCTCATGATTAAACAAGATAATGTTGTGTTGTCAGGGCTTTGAACAAATTGCGGAATGTCTCATATTATTATAGGTCATAATGCCAATCACAAAAGATAATATTATTATGATTTTTTGTTCTCTTTTCCATATTTCATATGTAAAGTTTTTTTTAAATAAAAGGCAATTTTGATTCAGTGGAAAGATAACTGGTCTGAGAGTACAGAGAATTTAGTTTCAATTTTGTTATGGATTTTATGCATTTGTGTGACAGTGACATTTCTATTTGAATGTATTTCATAGCAATGGAGTGTTTCTTAACTCTCAAAAAGAAACTAAGAAGTCATTATTAAAAAAACCTATGAATGAATTTATTCTATAGAAATAATCTTCTTCAAGTAAGAAATACTGGTAAAATTCAGTGAAAATTCTTCTTAAGATATTTTCCAATTATGATGAAACTTTACAAATTACCAGGGTACTGGCCAGTGCTCAGTTTTAGATATTTTAAGTATAAATTATTTAGAAAATTGAGGCATTTATAGTAATGAAAAGACAATTACTATCATCAAATCTTATTAGGTCTTCATACTTTATCATATATGATTTAAATCAGTATTTTAGGTAATATTAGAGATAAAATAAAATCTCCTTTAAAGGAGGGTTTAATATTTAAATCACTGTCTCCTCTCCCAAAATAACTGTTTTCTGGAAACTGATGTTAGAAATCTTACATACGCTTTCATGCCATTCCTACATAATTATGTGTCTATAAATATTATGCAGTATTATTTTTCACGCCATTTTATATATGTGTTATCAGACTATATATATCATTCTGAAACTAGTCACCATTCAATATTATTTTAATTTGATTTATCCACAGTACATAGACTTACATTCATGTATTTTAATTTCTTTGTGGTATTCCAGCATAAAAATGTAGAAAAAATGTTTATACATGCTTTAATGAATATTTAGATTGCTGCCTAAAGTTTCAGCATTATGAACAATGCTGCAGTGATTAATCTTGTGTATATCATCATGTGCATAAATGTGAGAATTTCTCTAGGATATATATCTAGAAGTGAAATTTGTGGGTTGAAAACTACGTATGTATTTAAATTTGCTAGATATTGTCAAAGCATTCTCCAAAAGGTCTATACCAGTTCCAAATCTCAGTACTTTTATATGATGTCACAGATATCTTGCTTCATGTTTGTGATACTATTTGCATTAACAGACTTTACTTATTTGCCAGTCTGGGGTTAAGGACGTGCAAGTGGGAAGCCCGGAACTGGTCTTCTATTTTTCATTTAATTTCCATTTCTTTGATTACTAATGAAGTAAAGCATCTTTGAATATGATGGTTGGAGTTGGATGTTTCTCTACTGTAAATTGCTTTGGTCATAATGTTTGCCCATATTTCTATTGAATGGATTTGAGTTGCAAATATCATTTTTCAGTTTGTGGTTTGTCTTTTATCTCTGTTTATGATCTTTTGTGGAACAGAAAGTTTAATGTAAATGTAACAACTTCTTGCTTATGGATTTTGCTCTTTGTGTCTTCTTTTGTCACCATCTCCTTCCTGAAATCATAAGTATATTTTCAATATGTTCTTCAAAAAGTTTTAAAGATCTAGCATTAGGGCTGGGCGCAGTGGCTCACTTCTGTAATCCCAGCAGGTGGATCACGAGGTCAAGAGTTCGAGACCATCCTGGCCAACATGGTGAAACCCTATCTGTAATAAAAGCACAAAAATCAGCTGAGTGTGTTGGCACGCACCTGTAGTCTCAGATGCTTGGGAGACTGAGGCAGGAGAATCACTTGAACTCGGGAGGCAGAGGTTGCAGTGAGCCAAGATCGTGCCACTGCACTCCAGCCTGGCGACAGAGTGAGATTCCGTCTAAAAAAAAAAAAAAAAAAGATCTAGGTCTTTCAACTATCTGGAATTTAATTTAATCATAATGTGAGATATGACTAATTTTATTCTTTTTCATATTGATAACCACATATTATAACCATAATTGGCATTACTAATCAATAAAAGCTACATCACCCATAGTGTTTCGATTAATACTATCATTCATCATAGTATTTGTGGTTAACATTATGATTACTGTGTCTTTTTCTTTTTGATTAGTAATACCAACTGTCATGACATTTTCATATTTTTATGGGTACATTTCTGTGTTCCCTATTCTGTTCAATTGCTTCATTTGCTTATTCTTTCACCCATACAAGTCTGTATGATGGAAGACTTATAAGTCTAGCTTTACTAGACTTAAAATCTGAGGACCTGCCAGTGTCATTTACTTCTCTTGGCAATATACTCTTTTATATAAATCTTATGATCAGCTTATCTATTTAATCCAAAGAAAAACTTTTAGGATTTTACAATAAAATGCATTGAATTTATAGAGCAATTTGGAGAGAAATTGTATCTTTAAAATTTTGCATCCTTATATTCATGAATATTTATTCCATTCTTGTTACTTAGGTCTTCTCTTACTGTTTTGTTTATTTATTCTTTTTTATTGCAGAATTGTATTCGTTATATAAACATCTTGTAATTTATTTGCTCATTTTCCTGCTAATGGGCTTTGGGTTCTTTCCAGCTTTTGGCTAGCATAAATAAACCTGCTGTAAACATTTTTACATGACTTTAAGTGGACATAAGCACCTGCTTTTGTTGGACACATACTCAAGGGTATAATTGCTTAGTCAAAGAGTACACATCCGATAAGCTTTAGCAGATATTGCAAGATTGTAGATGTGCGTATTCAGACATTTAATAGCAACATAAAAGACTGCCAGATGGTCTAAAACCTCAGCAATTTTGAAATTGTATTTTTAGTTTTAGCTATTCTGCTGGCGAGTATGTCTTTGTATCCTTTTTGTGGCTTTAAACTTGTCTTTGATGACTAATGATGTTGAGCACCTCTGCATATATATAGCACTGATTTTATTCTCTTTCGTGAAGTATTTGGTTAAGTCTTTTGTCTTTTTTTTAAAAAAAACTGTACATTTTTCCTTTTCATATAGTTCAGTATGCATTATTTATATGTCTTGGATACAAGTTTCTTCACAAATATATGTATTGTAAATCTCTGCTCCCAATCAGTAGCTTTCCTCTGTAGTACATAAGCAGTGTAATTCAACGAACAACAAAACATTTATTTCATAGTGATTTTTGTCCCAATTTAAAAATATTTGCTTATCCCAAGATTATGAAGATATTCCCCTTTTTATTTCAAGAAGACTGATGATTCTACTTTTTACATCATGATCTATTTTGATTGTATTGATCTATAATCTAAGGTGTTGGGAGGGGTCAAATTTCATATTTTAGAATTCAGCTGACTCAGCTCCATATTTTGAAAAGACTACCTTTTCCCTCTGATTGGTAATGGAAACTTTGTTGTAAATCAGTTACTAAACATGTGGAAGATTTGTTTCAGGACTCTATGCCATTCTGTTGATCTCTTTCTCTATTCTTGTATTGGTTAGACTGAATTCATCCTTCATCCTTCAATCAACCACACTAAATTAATTACTTTTTGTTTAAAGATAATAACACTATAAGTAGAGTAAATCTATCAAATTTTCTCCTTCTTTGAGATTGTGTTGGTTAATTTAATTCCTCACATTTTCTCATACGTTTTAGAATGCTAATTTATACATACACAACAATTTGGATTATTATCAAAGTAGCATTGACTTTATAGGTCAGTTTGCAACAGACACCTTTAAATATGTAGAATATTCCATTCCATGAACATAGGATACCATTTCATTTATTTTTGTCTTTTTTACATTTGTCACAGAAATATTTTATAATTTCTAATGTAGAGGTCCTTTATTAGATTTATTCTTAGATATTGAATATTATTTGATACTGTTTTAACTGAAAGTTTACAGTTTTAATTTTCCACTTGTTTAAGTATATTAAAAATGATTATTTAATACTGACCTTGTATCCAGTAATTTTGATAAATAATGACAGAATATTCTGGTAAATAATTTCTTCTTCTCCAATCTTAACATGATTTCTTTATTTTTCTTGCTTTGACTAAAACCATTAGTGAAACACTGTTGATGGAAAAAACCAAACTTTGTAAAATATTTGGAGAGATTCTGAGCCAAAAGTGAGGACCAAAATTTTATATATATTTCTAATAAATAAATATATATATATACACATATATATATGTGTGTGTGTGTGTGTGTGTGTATTTTTTTTTAAGACAATGTCTCTTGCTCTGTTACCAAGGCTGGAGTGTTGTGGTGTGATCATGGCTCACTGCAGCCTTAAACACTCAGGCTGAAGCAATCATCCTCCTCAGTCTCCCAAGTATCTGGTACTTTGGCATGCACCACCATACTTGGATAATGTTCATATTTTTAATAAATATAGAATCTCACTATGTTGCCCAGACTGGTCTCAAACTCCTGGGCTCAAGCAATCCTTCTGCCTTGGCCTCTCAAATACTGGAATTATAAGTATGAACCACCTTGTCTGGCCCTATATGCTAATATTTTGTTTTTATTTATGTTCATGAGAATTAGTGGCCTGTAATTTCTCATTCTTATAATGTCTTATTAGATTTTGGTATTAGCGTTATTCTAAGTTGGGAAGACTAACAAACTAAGTTGGGAAGTATTTCTGTTTTCTTATTCTTTGAAAGTATTTGTATAAAACTAATATTATTTCACCAGGGCCAGTTTTTCTTGTAGGAAGGTTTTTAATTACAGATTTAATTTATTTAGCAACCAAAGTTGCCTATCAGATTTTTAATTCTTCTTTTGTCAGTTTGGATATTTGACATTTCTCTAGAAATTTGTTCATTTCATCTCAGTTGTCAGAGATATCAGCTTTTCATAATACCTTCTTATTCTAATATTCATGATTTGAAAAGAGTAATGTTCCTGGGGTATTAATTGTTTTTATAAATGTTAAAATAACTAACTTTTATTTTATTGATTGTCTCTATTCTATGTTTGTTTCCAATTTCATTCATTTCTACTTTTACTTTTTTAGATTTTCTTCTTTTACTTTCTTTGGAAATAATTTTCTATTCTTTTTCTAGCTTCTTGAGTTGGGTGTTTAAATAACTGATTTTCTACTTCTTTTCTAATACATGAATTTAAAGCTATAAAATCCCTCTAGATACTACTTTTGCTACATCTTACAGAGGTTTGTAAGTTATAATTTTAGTACAAAATATTTTTAATGATAATTCCACGCAAAATAATTTTCATGGTGATTTCCTATGTTACTCATGAGTTCTTTAGAAGCATGTGTCTTAATTTACGTGAACTTAAAAATTTCCATTTTTCTATCTGTTTTTGACTTCTAATTTAACTCTCCGTGGACAAAAACCTGGATTGTATTTGAAATTTGTTTCTTTAAAGTCTTCTTTGTCTTATGTTAATATACATGTGCCATCTTTCTTTTGGTTAGTGTTTGTATAATATATATTTTTTAGTTCTTTTATGTTTCAGTTTTTTCTTTAATCTTATTTTAAAATTATGTCTCATAAATCACATATATGTTTTTTTCTTTGTAAAATCTAGTTTCACAATCTTATTTTCTAATTGGAGTATTTGCACTCTTCACATTTAAGGTAATTACTTATATGTTTAAATGTGTCAGGCTCTTTGTGTCCTATTTGTCACATCTGTCATTTTTGACTCTATTAGTTTTCTATTGTTGTGTAACAAATTTCCATAAACTTAGCATCTTAAGACAATGCCCTTTTATTATCTCACAGTCTTGGGAAGCAAAAAGTTTAGGAATATATTAGTTGAGTCTTCTGCACAGGGTTTCACCAGGCTGAAATTAAGGTATTAGCTGGGGCTGTAATCTCATGTGGGGCTCAAGGACTAGTAGATCTAGATATTACATGAGCTGTACCTGGTATGGAATCTAACAAAATGAGATTATTATCTTTGGAAAGCGGGATTAACAATGGGGCTGGGAAAGGAGCTATACCTTGAAGATCAACAGCTCTGGGTTCAAATTCTAACCGTGGTGTGTCAGTTTTAATTTTATCACCTACATAAAAGAGAACATTTTACTTATTTTACAGGATTAAGAGATTAAATGAAATATCTGAAAGAGACTGACATCTAGCTATATCTCCTAAGCATCTATATGTATTATTAAGCATGAAAACTCAAACATATTTCTGAGGCAGGGGAATTAAGAAAAAATATTCAATGTTTTGAAAAGATGTTGAGGTGATAGGAAAACAAAGAGTCATGTACAGTAGCTTCACTTAATAATAAGGGTGCAGTAGTGTGGTTAATAAAACTGAAAAGTTCAGGAAAAAGTCACGGAAATTGCTTTAGTTATTTCATTTATTTATTCATCCAATATTTGCATATGTGTGACAGCCTACTCTGAGGTGGGCATCTTTCTAACAGCTGAGAATACAGTGGTGAACTAACCAGGCAAGGACCTCACCCTTTATAGAGTATGGCGTTTCCTAAAATGTATTGACTGAGATGTTATGATTCCTACAAATTAATAAATGAATAAAGAATTTCAAGGTCAAATAAATTTGTGAAGTTTTATGTTATGCGAAGGACAACAAATTCTTTTGCTGTAGTAGTTCTCAGAGCCTTGAATATGCAAATGAAAATTGTGAATCTATAAGAATTAGATATAATATGTAGCATTTCCAAATTTATTTTACTTTAGAGCTTCTGCATAGAGGAACATATACTAATATCTTGCAGGAGACAGTTGGACCAATGCTCAATGAAGCTTTAAGTCAGATTGAATAAATGGATTTATAAAGCAATATTAAAGGCTTGTCAGTATTTGGATTGCATTCATTGGTAATGGATCTAATCAGGAAAATTATATGATGTTATTTGGCACAATTCCACAGTTTAACAAAAGGCCTAGAGAAAATGGGCAGCTGATTTGTCTAGGTCTAGAAATTGACGAAGTGATCATAATAAAATATGGAGGTGTAACAAAATCTTAGAGGCTTGTGAAATAAAGATAAATCAGTGAACCATGTATTCCAGCCTGGATAAGGAGGAAAGCAAAGCCTCGATAATTTGAGAGAATAATGAGATATGGAAATATTAGAAGTATAATGCATATTGCTTAGAAGTAAGAAAATGTGGAAGAAAATTATAGTCAGAGAGACACATTTCAAGTTTCAAGATATCAGATGTGAAAAACTGATGAAAAGTGATGACTTTGTTTAGGACATAACTGTGTATTCATTGCTAAAGTGGAATGAAGATAAAGTAAAAGCATTATGAGTCCATAGTATATAATGGGTTGTCCATTTGAAGAATGAAGTTACTTAAGCACCTAGAAAATTATCAAGTAGAAAAGAGATCTGTGGTCCTGGCATAAATAATGTATGCATACTGGGTAGGCACTTGGAAATTGGTGGAATTATGACTTTTAAAAGTTAAGTCCAAGTGTGGTGGCTCACACCTGTAATCCTAGCATTTTGGGACACCAGGGTGGGCAGATCACTTGACGTCAGAAGTTCAAGATGAGCCTGGCTGATCAGCCTGGCCAACATGGTGAAACCCCATCTCTACTAAAAATACAAAAATTAGCCAGGTGTGGTAGTGGGCGCCTATAATCCCAGCTACTTGGGAGACTGAGGAAGGAGAATCGCTTGAACTCAGGATCTGAGCCGAGATATCACCATTGCACTTTAGCCTGGGCAAAAGAGCAAGACTCTGTCTCAAAAACAAACAAACAAACAAAGTTAATATGTGGTCCTCGAAGTAGGCATGGTGGAACCAATGTGAAAATCTAACGGCTTTGAATGAGAGAGTAGGGCACAAGGATATTGCCAACCTTTCCTTAAAGTCAACAAATTTAATGCAAGTAGGAGTGTCTTTACATGGAGATTCCAAATATAGGAGAGAACGGGTCTCGAGTTCAGACAAACATGGGTTAGATTCCTGACTCTGCTGTTTACTATGTTACAATCTTACTTAAATATGTAATGTCTGTATGAATTGTGCGTTCTTTCACAGACTCAATATTCCCATCTTATATCCTTGAAGGCTCTTCTGAGGAACCACAAAATTGTACAAATCTTAGCACACTGTCTGTTCTTCACACAGGACTAGGCTTTATACTGTGAAAGTGAGAGCCATATTCCAGAAAAATATTTAAACTTGTGTGAAGGTTGTGAGCCAATGATAATAGAGGCAAAATTCTGAGATATAGGTTTGATTGTCATGGAAAAGATGAGAAAAGACTCTGGATGGAGTTAATTCTTTTCAAATTTATACTGAATATTTGTGGGAACTTTGGTCTAAAGTGTAATGATGCATCTTAAAAATACTTGACCAAGGTAGAGTTTGCCAAACTTGATAATAATAAAAATGAACAAAATAGTAGCTACTATATATTAAGATCCAGTTAACTCTATGAAATAGATTTTACCACCCTACTCTATGCATATGAGAAAAACGAGAAGTGAAATGACCTGCACAAAAGCATAGAATTTGTAAATTGCAAAGCCAGTATGCCCTCTCACATCAGATAGACATACAAACATGTATAGATGTATATGGATGGATATACACATATTTACATGTGTTTAAATATGTATAATGTGTTTATGTGTGTATATGTGTATGTGTTTATATGCGTGTATACACACACACACACACACGGAAAGAGAACATTAGAATAGATCCACCAAAAGAACTATCTCTTTTTAAGTACTATTTAAAAATGTACCAAACATAAAAACTTACTGCATTTGATATTTTGGCATACAAGATGAGGGAAACACAACAGATAAAAAATATTCTATAAAGCCAGCTACTGTAATCAATAACACAAATGTTCAAAAACCAAAGATCTAAAAATTTAAAATAAATATGTTAAATAATTTAATGTGAATCTGGATTCTATAAGACACAGGAATCTGATTTTCAGGTTACAAAACCTTCTAGTGTATAACCATGGGATTCAATGGTCAGGGCAAATACATCATGAGAAAGGATGGTTTTACTTTAGAAGAATAGAGTAAGGAATCAAACATGAAGCTTGTCATGACTAAAACAAACCAAAGTGGACATGGGGCAAACTAAACCTCTTTTGCTCAGAGCTATATGTCCAGTGCCTCGTCAGTGCCTGGCACCCAGTAAGTTTGTTGAATGAAGCGAATGAATGCCTGGGAAGAAAGAGCAGAAGCACAAGAACTAGTTGTTCATGACAATAAAGAAGTCATTACATAGAACTTGGGTGCTGAGGCACTTGTATCTATTTTAGACTGCCTATGCTTCATTTCTTTCTTTGTTGAGTAAATCATTCCAGAAGAGCTTGGCCATAAATCAACAGCACTATTCTCTCTTTATTGACAGATATTCACCAAGTGAAGGGGAAAAATAACTTTAGTTTAAAGCTGGAAAGTCAACTGCTACCTAAAATCCATTTTGAGGGAAGGGACATTACTCTTAAGTCTTGGTGTAACAAAGAATAAATGTAGCATAAAGCTACTCCTTGACTCACCAAAATCTGGGATATATCAATAAATGACTTGTCTAGAAATTTTGAACTGACAAGATCACTGAATTATTATTATAGGTTTCTGAAATTCCAACAAACTTAAGTCATGACCTTAAATACTCTGGAAAGAAGCATCTTTCAAGACTAAATGACTCACAAAACTCAGACTGTCTGCTTCTCCCCAATTCCATCATATTAACTAAATCGCTGAATGATTGTGGTATTTATAGATTTTCATTAATTTTGACACAACTAAAATATCTCCATAGCGTAGACCAAAAAACCCGCAATCATCTCTCAGTAACAGCAACATGGGTAAACAGACTAGAAGGCTGGCTTTTGATCAAGCACTCTGTTAATAAATGGTGGGTCATGCGGCATAAAATGTGTAATCACACCAGATTAGATCTTAAATTTTACAGCCTCACAGAAAGTACTTCCTACCAGTCCAATGGTCAGGACTAAATGTGTTTGTCACACAAGGATGAAGGGCAAAATTGAACTGTATTTCTGAATCATCAGTCCTGAAGGCTGTTAAACTAAGTCTCATATTACATTACCTTATATGACCTAGAAATGCAATCTGATTCAGCAACATTTATGAGGTACTTAAGCTGAGTCCTCAACACAAGCCAAACTAATAGTTATAATACATTGCAATTATAAGCATAAATAAAGTATCAAGGAGTGGCTTATTTCAATTTTTAAAAATGGAAAGATTTCCTTGCTGTAAGTCCTTGACGTTGTCTTCTGAGTTGCAAAACTGAAAAATATCACCAAGAAGTCACTGTGTACAGTCTCCTGCCTTTGTGAACATGATATATTATTATTACTTATTTGAGATGAGGAAACAAAAGCCAAAAAAGCATAACTAGTTTTCTGAAGAGTATGTGAATAGTAAACAACAAAATACAAGGGTAGAAGTTAGGTCCTCTTATTTCTTGGTACAAAATTTCTTCCTAGATTCCATGCTCTTTCCCATAGAATTATACATGGGAGAGTGAAATAGAGTCCAAATGATCTGAGGTATAACTGTGTAAGTACTCATTTATACATTTCTGCACAAGTCTGACTGTCCAAGTTCTGCTTAACTACGACCAGTTGAAGATTTTTATATGTGAAAGGTCAGACAGCAAAAATCATACAGCTTAAATTATTTTTGTTTGTGAATATTATGCTTCAGTCAGTTAAGAACTAGAAAGAGAAGTAAGAACAATGGTAAAGATTGTTCTAAAGTTAGCCATAAGTAGGTGGAGAGAAGGATATAGTTAGTTTGTTGCCCATCGCAAGTTTTGTTTTATTGAGGTTATTATGAAGTACAGATAAATTTAACAAAATGCATGCATAGTCTGGATATTCCAAACTACAAAACATTGCTGAGTGAAATTAAAGGATACCTACATAAATGAGACGAGATAACATACATTTTCCCCAAATTAATCTATAGATTAAATTCAATTCTAATCAAAATCCCATGAGTCCCTTTTTAGTTCAAAAATGGCAAGCTGATTCTAAAGTTCATTTGGAAATGCAAAGGAGTCTACACAGCCAAGATAATTTTGAAAAAGAAAAAAAAATTAGAGGACTTATATTACAAAGCAACAGTAATTAAAACGGAGCTGTTGGTAGAAGAATGCACTTATAGATCAAAGAAACAGAAAGTCTAGATATAAATCCAAAATATATAGTCAATTCATTTTTTATAAAACTGTTTAGCTATTTTAATTGGGAAAGTATAGGTTCTTCAACAAAAGATGCTAGAACATGTGGATATTCATATGGAAAAAAATTAACCTCACACATTCATGAAGATTAATGAATCACAGACTATATTTTTAAAACCTTTGCAAGCCATTAATAAGAAGACAGCAGGCAATCCACAAATGTACAAAAGCCTTAAAGCTCCTAGAGAAAAGTTATCTGATAAATTAGATTTCCCTTCATCTTCACCATAAGACCAATATTTCTAACTTGTTCCTCATTGTATTTCTAGCACTTAGCAGAGGGTATGAAATGCAACAGTAGACTCAACAGATAAGAAGTGGATGGATGGATGCATGCATAAATGAATATGTATTGGAGTTATCTATCATTGTAGCAATATGCAATATCACAGGAATCAATATCATCTTGTTAAATCACATTTTCTCACACGTATTTTGGTTATAAACATATATTTTTAAATTTTCAGTTTTGAGATTGATTTGTTCCCAAGTTCCATAATAAAATTGATACTAAATTTATTTGACCTGTGGATGCTTTCCAAATCATTTCCATTGTCTGATTGAAACAGAAATTTTCTTTCTAATTAATAATAGAAATGTCATTGTTGAGTTTTTTTATATTGATTCCATGTGTTTAAAAGAGTATGGAGAGTTTGGGAAAAGATAAAAAGGTCATGACCAACTTTACATCCAACCTCTTTTTTTCAAAACTGCATATCCTAATCCATGTGAAGTAAGCTTCATGTACCAGATTTGGACCTCTGAATTTAGAATGAATTAATCTGTTCCCCAGGGATTTGTAAAGTTTGCTAAGAGATTCATAAGCCCTGAGGGCAATTTGATGTAGAATAGATTGGAAAGGAGAGAAAGTCAGTTTCTGTACTAATAATAAAGAATGAAAAAGATTGGGAGAAAGCCACAATGAGAAGAGATGATGGGATCTTCTGGTGGTTCTAGTCTTTTCATGAGGCTGAGCAAGATTTTTGCCCTTGCATTCTATTAGATTACTTTGTACTTCTCTAATATGCACCCCCTTCCCCAACTTTTTACACACACACACACACACATACACTCCTCATAATGCACTGCAGGATAATCCCTAAGAATATCTAAGTACCTTTTAGCATGATCCTCCCAGAATTCGGGGGAACTAATCTCATTCTAGTTTCATAGTAATAAACGTATGAATGCACTTCTCTGAAGCTGTTATTGCATGATGGAATTGAGAGTGATGGATGAGGAGCCTGTTCCAGCCTCAGTAGTCTGTATGATCCGTTGGCATTCAGTCTACATGGTATTACCTTAAGCTTGACTAGCTGCATGAGGCCCTGAAATGGTGATCTCTGGTGTGTTTCTAGATCAGGCTGCATCCTGGGCCTCTCCAATTATACATATAAGGATGGGCTTGCAGAAAATTAGTTCAGAGTCTGGTTGGCCCTCAGTCCTATATTGTCATCCACAAACTATTAGGAGACATTGGGTCTACAATCATATTCCTTCACTATTTTCCACTTTTTTGGATCCTTATTGCAAATTATGTCTGTATCATTTAGATGAAAAAAAAATCTTGCTTAATTTTTTCATCTCTGGGGTGTTTCCTGGAAACCTAGGCCAAATTTTCACATTTGTCACCACACTAAGCACACTTACACATAAAGAGAACTTTGCTCTTCCAACTCTCAAGGTAGGCAGTTTATGAGGCACCCGCTGAACCTCACCATGAATTTATTATATGTTTGGGATCTGGATTTAACAGGTAAGTTTCACTAAATGCCTTCCTTGATCCCCAAAAGCAGAATGAAACACTTCATTTTTCCCTCTTCTATGCTATCCTATATGTGCTTCTCTTTTGTAATTATGTGTTGATTTTACTTATGTCTTTTCTTCTCAACTGTGAGATTCTCAGGAGCAAGTGATCTGATCTCATTAATATTTGTATCTCTGTGCCCTAACCTAGTCCCAGCCATGTACATTGACATTCAACAAATGTTTGTTTCATGAATAATTGAATGAATGGATAGATGAATGAATGCTTGACTCTCTACACAAATTCAAAGACTAAAATCATGAGACCTGTACATGTCCAATTTCTGTAAGAAGAGTCTCTAAATACTGTTTTTACTACTAAAATCAAATCATTGTCATAGGCAAGGACCAAGCAATACCGCTTTTAACAAAGGGATAAACAATGTAAACCTTCCTCTAGTGTAAACTTGTGAGAAACCATTTAGTGAATTATGAATATATAAATGTATATGTGCACATTTGCTGGGGCAGGGATATTGAATTCTCATCATGGACTTCTTGGGAAGCCTGACAAAGAGAGCAATTTTTCCTCTGACACTGAGGTAAGGTTTGTATGTGAGAGAAGGATGAATGAAAGAGGATAGAAAGGGAGGGAAGGAAAGAGGGAGAGAAAGAGACATTATGTATATGTATTTTTTCCCTGTGCATGAAATCCTGATAAATCAATAATTACTAAAATCAGAGTCTGTTGTTAAATCATAGCCAAAAAAACACCATTTTGTCTATCTGCTACAAACTAATAGGAAAAAACAATCTGCAATTTATTATTCTAAGAGGCAAAAGTTATCTTCAAAACATCTCTCTTACTAATCATTAGAGGTAATTAAATTCTCATAATGATGCTCCACTACTTGTATTGTTCTAGCTAAAGATGAATAATAAAATAAATACAATTGACAATGTAGGACAATAGGGCTGGCTGTTCAGTTTAACAAGCACCAAGCTAATGAATCCAAGGTCATGGATGTTGCCCCCTTGCAAGCCTAGTAGCATTGTGTTTTGTATGACTGAAGTTGCTCTTCCCTGTGCTGTAGTCAGACTGTATCTGCATATGTCGAAATCATTTATTTCCTTTTAGCACCAATCTCTTATGACCTTATCTCCTTTCTGCCCTTCTTTTTTCTGTCTCTCCATTTTCTCTAACCAACATCTATCATAAACTAGGTACATTTTTAGGCCAAAGGCTTACAACAAGAAATAAGACAGTGTGTTGTTTGTTTTCAATATCCTGAGTATAGCTAAGGAGAAATACAATAAACACTTGGTAACAATGTAATCTGATAGATGCCTTTAAAGCGGTGTGTACAGAGGAGGAAATGCCAGATTAAATACAAAGGGGACTAAGAAGGCATCACAAAGGGAATTCCCCTTAAAATTTGTCTTGATAAGAGGACCTCGAAGGAGTAAACACTCCTCTAAATATTTTGTAACTGTATTCTTAGCATATGTTATTGGACCTCTAATAAATATCTATATATATACCTGTTTTATATATATATACACACACACATACCTATTATATATATATACCTATATAGAATATGTGTGTGTGTGTATATATACCTCTATATATACCATTTGGCATATATATATATGCCAAATGATTAAATGAATTAATTTTCTGCTTAGAGAATATAATAAAATGTATTCCAAGGACATGGAACAACTTGTCTGAAGGCAAAGTAGTAAAGGAATTTGGCAAGTGCATAATGGGCCAAAAATGACAAGAAAAAATGAAAACATTTGATGCTTCATTTTAGGATTACAAAAGGAATTTTAGGAAAGGATTATATATAATTTTCTATGGTATTTTTAAAAAGTGAAAGCTATGATTTATACTATTTGTATGATCAAAATATTTTACTCTCTTTTTTATCTTAGCTGTATGCCAATGTTGTAGTCTACATTTTCCTTTAGTTTTATGGCAAAAATATTTTCTGGGTTGCTACAAAGTCTTCATATGATTACTTTTCATATGGATGCCTAATATTACTTTGAGTTTACTGATCACTTAGCCATTGTTCTTTTTTTTCAATATTGTAATTAAATCCTGTAACAAATCTTATAACAGCATCTTTCAATTTCTGGGTCAGGTGAGGAGAAGCAGCAGGATGTCCATAATTTAGTGTGGGCTGCATTTATACAGGGCCAAGGAAGTCAGGTCTGGTTTGCACTTTTCCAGTTTCTCTGAGGGTCACTTCATGCTATGAGAAGTTCTGCAAAAGAAGATTTAAGCACCTTCACTCAACTCCCCAACCCAAATCACATTTGGATCAAGATTTCTTCAACTGGGGGCAATACTGTCTACCATAGCAAGCATTAAAGTTAATGACCTAAAGAATTGAGTGGCCCACTCCAAGGGAGAGCTAGTGGACATGTTCCCTCCCTCAATGCTTAAGAAAGATGCTGAAGGGTAGGGCTCTGAGAGATGCACTGGAGAGCCCTGCCCAGGGCAGCCCTACACTGTATACTTTCCTCAGCTCAGCATTCTGAGGAAGAACAGCTGGAGTAGCAAGTGTGATGGGAAGCCCCAGAGACACTTAGAGTCGTAGAGAGAAGATGATGATCTTGGAGCAAGAAAAGGGCAATGGTGAGCAAAACTCTGGTGAGCACATGAGAGGTTCTAGAAAACTCCCATTCAATTAGGAAGTACTGGAGGCTGATCAGCAGAGATTCAGCCAAATCAGATGCACAGCAAAAGACAAGAGAATAGAGGAAACCCAGAGCACTGACAGGGTAGCAGCATAGGGCAGGGTTTGGCAGGAAGAAGACAGTGTTAACATGAAGGCTTAGTGGAATCGTAAGGGTTCTAGTACAAATTGGTTTCTCTAGTCACTAAAGGTTTCAGAAAAGGTGATTTTTTTTGTCTTAGTGATGTAAAAAGTATAAAAAATTATTGTAAATAAAGTTTAATACAATCATAGTCTCAGAACATCTGGGTTGGGATTCATCTCTAATAATGTTTTGATTGTTGATCAAAGTTTGAGCTGGGCAATGAAGGCTGTAGATAGACGAGAGAATTAGGTGCTATTCTCCATTTGGAAATAATCCTACTGCTTCTCAGTAATTTACTTGGCATTTCTTTGCCATCTCTTTTTGTTTGTTTTCAGGATGGAGGTTGCTTCCTCCAGACATCTTTCTTCTGATGTACACACATGGACATTTCTATCATATTTTCCTATCATACCCCGTATGTATAATAGCACTTATCACACTGTATTAGATTTGCCTGTTTGTCTTGTACAATCTTTTTGGAGGTGTGTTAATTTCCTAGAGCTGTCATAACAAACTATCGCTAACTGGCTGGCTTAAAACAACGGAAATGTATTACTTCAATTCTGCAGACTAGAAGTCTGAAATCAAGATATCAGCAAGGCTATACCCCACTCTGAAAACTATAGGGGAGAAGCTTTTGTTGCCTCTCCCATTATAGCTCCTAATGTTGGTTTACAGATGCATCACCTCAGTCTCAGCCTCTGTCATCACCTGGCCATCTTCTCCCTGTATAGCTTTCTCTGATGAAGATGCCAATCATATTGCATTAAGGGCCCACCCTACTCCAGTATAAGCCCACCCTACTCCAGTATAGGGTCCAGCCCACCCTACTACAGTAATGGCCCACCCTACTCCAGTATAAGGGCCCAGCCTACTCCAGCATAATCTTAAATAAATTTATGTCTGCAATGATTATATTTCCAAATGAGTTCACGTTCTGAGATATCAGGGGTTAGGACTTCAATATCTTTGCAGAGGAGGGGTCCACAATTCAATCCGTAACATCCAGCAAGGATTATGTCTATTTCATCACTTTTACTTTTGTATATTTAGGAATTATCTCATTGCTGAGCTCACAGAACATGTTCAATAAAATTTTGATGAATAAGTGAATGTGTGAATACAGAAATTAGGTTGTACTAAGAAATCCCTGTTCTGTTTCAGTATAAAAGAAATTTACGTAGGAGGGTAGCAGATTAAGGTACAGGAACTTCAAGACCCTTCCAACTTCACAGTTCTGTGATTCCTTTGTCTCAACACTGATTTGGTTCCAGCTAGTTAGAAAAGACCTGTGAACAACAACTGCTTACTGATTACATCTCTTTAAACCCCAAATAGACAAAATTAAGTGTCTTAAGGAATATTTAAGTGCATGGAATTTTATACCTATTGTTTGGAATTTTAGAGGATTTCAAAGGTCTTCATCCTTATACTTAATTTTAGGCTATTTGCTTTTGGGTTACTTGGGAGAGGGGCAAAGAGTCAGTTTGAATGGTATGACTGACATCTTCTGGCTACTGTAGATATTACAGAAAGACTGAAACACCACAGAGGGTAATAAATGGAATGAATCACTCTGGTTTTAACATTGAAAAGGAAAAGAAAGGTAACCTTATATGTGGAAGTAACAGATAGCTATTCATAGATAGACCAATTCATTTTTTTTAAGAAAGAGTGACTATATAGCCTAAGAAATACGTGGAGTTCACCAGAATTGATTTTTGCCTTCAAGAAGAAAGTGAAGGAGATGAAAACATAAATGCAGAGAGCATTCAGGAACAGAGCATGAAGAAACAGATTGATCAGAAATATTCTTGATAAAAGACTAGTGCTTTAACTTTCTTATAAAGAATGTGGGTATGTGGGAAATCTATGAAAGAGGTTCTTGGATACTTTGGCAACTTGACTATTGTTTTGCTGTGACCCAGACAGAGGTCTGGTAGGACTTTCCATCTGTACTTCTGCCATGTATGATTGGCTCTCCTTGCTCAGTTCTAGGGATACTGTCAGAATAATTATTCATTCCTTCATGAAAAATGTGCTGTGCCTGTCCTTTCTAAATTTCAAACATGTTCTCTAGTGTATTGCTCTCCATCTCTCCAACCTGTTTCCTTCCTTCCTTCCTTCCTTCCTTCCTTCCTTCCTTCCTTCCTTCCTTCC
>NW_012118877.1:679661-714820 GCF_000951035.1 Colobus angolensis palliatus
CAACTGACAGGAGGGAGATGCCTTCACTAAATTACCTCCATGTTTGCTGTACTCGGTAGAAACACAATTGCTGTTTAACTGTTAACACTGTAGCATAAGAGAACGAAGCAATCTGTTTTCACATATTCCTGAGAAGGAAAAGGTTATGTGGTGTTATTTGTGCAAACAATATTGAATCTTAGATATGGAGGAAATGAAACAGAATAGGTCATCTATATGCCCATAGCCTCGGAGTAAAGTAAAATGTTGCCAATATAATGCAGTAGCCAGGTAAAGTCACACCACACAATACATATGAATGAAAAAAGTATTTGTATTTGTTGATACTTTCCTGATAATTTATTTATGCATATGTAGTGCAAATAATTTTAGAAATTGTTTGAAAGAAAATGTGGATATCCAAAGACACTTGAACTTGATAATTTTATGCCTCATTCTCTCAATCTCTGATGTTGGTTTCCTATTGCAGGTGACATTACCACATATACGAATCTTTAAATAAAATAGAAACAGTGGGACTTCTTTCATAGCTCTTCAACTATGATTGAGTTTGGTTATGTATAGTTACCTTAGCAGAAACATGAGCTTCTTAAAAAGCAGGCCCCATGACATGTAACTCTTCCTTTCACCGTTTCTGCATAATTCTTTGCACATTTAAGTGAAAAATATTAGTGCTGAATGAATAAATGGTGAATTAACAAGTGGATGAAGGATGTTGCCAAATGATTGAAGCTGCAATTTTATTTTCTTGGTGTACATTTTTAAAATGTGTACTGGGATACTGATACAGATATGCAACAAATATAGCACAGGTCTTTTTAGTCATCTGTTCATAAGAAGTATCAGTACCTGTTGTCTTTATAATATCTTTCATAGAAGGTTATAGGAGGTAAAAATATACAACCCACTTTGAACAAAAGTGTAATTTGTACTGAATGCTTTAGTGCAAAAGAGATGTGTAGAAATTGAGTTTGCTGGGTATTGCTAAGCACTATGTAATTCCTAACTGACGTTTCTGAAAAGTTTTTAAAAATTAGATTTTATTTGTCAGAAATCCCGCTGAGTTTAAATTTAGTAGGGAGGAACACTTGGTGTATAACTGAAAGGCCAATAAAAACCAAGAGAATTGCAGACCTGTCTTATTATAAGTAGCTATGACACCTAAGAAAGTATTTTAAAGTTAATAAAGAAACATTAAATTTCTTGTTGAAAATATCAGTGTGGAAAAATTTATATTTTATAATTACTATAATAAAATAAAGCTTCCGTTTATTTTCCAATGTGTTTGAAAAAAAGAAAAGCACCTTGGAGTTTGGATCAAGGTAACCTATATTGTTGTGTTGTGCCTGAGTTTTGTTTTGTTTTATTTTTTTACATTTCCTGCCTTACAATTTGAAATTTTTCATTTTTTATTGCAGTTATTCTGATTCTTCAACTAAAACTTTCTTGGGACTTGTAATATGAAGCATCATAAACAAGGTCATGCACCACTAATAAAAGAAAGATTATTTGCTTATTACTCAGAATGCCTTGGGCTGTCATTCTGCATGCAATCCACTTAATAAGTAACCCAAGAGCAGAAAAGTTCAAGAGAAGGTGCAGGCCTGTCCAGCTAACAGAAGAAGAGCCAGCTGCCTACACGACTACACTCCACATGGACGTATTTCAGATTCTCCCCATACAGACTGCATGGCTTGGGTCTACCTGGAAGGGATGAGGTCTCCCCTTCATTCCTGGGTTCCCTGGAAACATGAAGCTACACTCACCACCAACCATCTACTCCCATATTAAATACAAAATGGAGAAGAAATTGTCTATTTTGAAGAGAAGAGAGAGCTATCATCTTTTACAAGTGCTGGAGGTAGTTTCGCTTAGTGCTTCCAAGTCCTTTGTAGACCGAGCACTGAAGTGAAGAGGATATGGGCAGCAGATGCCTAAGAAGAGGAGATGAGAGGACACAGGAGCCCACTGGTGAGGTCTGTATAATGCCTCAGTATCTCATGGCATGATCCATAGGCTGCCCTGGGCTCTGAGTCATCTCTAAAGTTAAAATTAGTTCTTGTACACTGGCACCAATATTACATGTGTTGCATACATAGTCTCTGAATCATACATTAACCCTAAGAAATAGGTGTCACCATTCCCTTCTAACAGATAAAACTGAGGCTCTGTAAAAATAGGTTAGTCACCAAACAATGTTTTGGTTTGATCCTAAAGTCTATGATTTTCTCTATACAAAGAAGGATCTGTGGAGCTCTGGGATGTTTGCTGTCTCCCACTAGACTGTCTGCTCACTCAGGAAGGGTACCTCGTTTTTTTTGCTTATGGTTCCATTCCAGGCCTTGGAAAACTGCCTAGGTGTTCATAATATATACATATTATATATATATATATATTATATAATAGACATATATAATATACATAATGGCATATTTACCATTTGAAAGATGATAACAAGATAGCAAGCATACATCAGAAGAAAAAAATCTCTAGATCGATTTGAAAATAAATAAATAAATAAAAGGTCGAGGAATTTGTGCTGGGTGTGGCCTGAAACGACTGTATCAATGAGGCTCCCTGGCCATTTGGTTTCAGGTTGATTTTGGCCAGTGGGAGGCACTGGTAGATCAATAGGCTTGGAGGAGCGAGCCATCAGGGTAATTATTCCATGAGCTTTCCTCCTTGGAGTCATCTTGGCTATATCCCTCCACCTTAGGTCACAGCTCCTACCAGGGAATCCACTACAAAGTTCTAAATTTCAGTAACTGCTTCTTGCTTCTTCAGTCTAGGAGTGGCAATAGCTCCTTAATGTTGCCATTAGTTGTTGTTGTTGTTGTTTTACTGTTTTAACTCTGCTCACATCTTTAGAGGTAGTTATTTTATCAAACTCTCTTTCAATTTTTTATTTGAGTGTAGCATCTATTTTATGCTGGAAATCTGAATTATTCAGTAGATGTTCATTTATCTACTTAAATATTGATCAAACCCCAACTGTATGTGTTTTGTATGTGCTTTTATGGGAGAATGGCTCTCAGGACAATAAAAATGTTGAAAACTGATATATCTTTTCTATTCAGATAATATTGTTTCCTCTTCACCAACATTTCACCATCCAAGTGACCTAATATTGGTAGTTTTAGATTTTGTTCTCTCTCTCCCTCTTTATTTATTTATTTATTTCTCCTTTCCTCCTTCCTTTTTTCCTTTCTTTCCTTTCTTTTCCTTCTTCTTTTTGCATTCTGCCCAGCTATGGATACTTCTACATGCTGTGTAATGCTGGAGGGAAGACACATCTGGCAGCCAGATGTGGAAGTTACCAATGAGGAGCCTGGCAAGGAGGTTTCACCATGAGAGAAGGGCCTGCATGGCTGACTTTGTGGGTTGCTGGAGATGGTAGACTCAAGGAGGTCTATTCAAGGTAAACATTGATTGCTACTGCCAGGCACACTACATACTGCAGCTTTCCTTAGGTGGGCATCAGCTTTAGGTTTTTACTAACAGGCTGAGTGAGGGTTCTCAGAGGTCCTATGCCTGGAAGGAAACCTGACAGAATCTTGCACCAGCTCTTATTGTTGGCTTTCATTGTCATTGTGATGAGTCCTGCTGAACAGGGATGTTGAGTACCCAAGGGAAGCTTACCTGCAATCACTCATTGCCTGCGTGTACACCCACATGCAACCTCAGAAACTCATGGTGACTTATACACAAAAGGATTAAAGGCAGGACCCAGGAGTTGGGGTGACCAGGAGTGCAGGGAGTTCCAGCCTACCTACAAGAGAGGAAGCATCTTTGTGCAAGTTTCCCTTTAGAAGACTAAGTAGCTGCTCCTCACTCAGTCCTCTATATTAGAGTCTTTTTATGTCAAAATTTCTGGCTTGCGTATCTTAAAGTTTCATGTTTTTGTGTTATATTTTCTAGTGCAACTTGTGTAAGAATGTTGTCTTCTGTAATGCAAGCCTGCTTCTATTCATATTTCACATTCCTTGAGGACATTGCCATATATTTTTTCTAAAGTATGGTCTGATCTTGTTACACAGTCCTCAGAAATATTCTAATATTTTATAACAAATGCAACCAGAGATTTTTCAGTTTGGGGTTCAAGGTGCTTTATTATATTTTCCCTATATCTCTGTTTTTCGTAGTTTCTTCTCTATAACCTGTGTTTCAGAGAAAGAAAAAAAATCCTGAACATTTCTTGAAATTTTTCCTCCTTTATTATTTCTCCTGTTCAATTCTCCACCTCAGTAGCAAAGGTACTGCTGCATCAACCATCCCTACAGTTTCTCTGTTCCCCAAGAAAAACATCGAATGTGTTCTCTCCCTCCTTTGAAAATGCAATCATCCCTCTCATAGTACTGGCCGACTTTTGCCTTATAGTATGTTTATTGTAAATTTTAAACTTCCCATCCACTAGTTTGTAAGTTTCTTTGAAAGTTATTTTACACAAGAGAAACCATGAAGATAAAGTCACTAATATGTGGGTTTGGGAGAGCAAAGTGATCCAAGTTAGCACCTTGAGTTACAATATTTGAGAATTTTGTGAGGAGTATGAGTCCAGGATTATTAGGCATCAAATAAATGTCTTCCTCTTCCTCCTGCTGGCTTCTCCAGCTTTAGGTAAACTTGGAATTTTCCTAGTGTACCCATTAGTTTCATTGAATCAATCTTTCAGTTTTTGTTTAAGTATTTCTTGATAGGAAAAGAATTTCTAATGCAGCCTTAACTTGCCGAGGCAGGTACATACCACTAGCCAACAAACTTTATTACTTTTACCATTTATGTTCTTTTTTCCCTTTTTCAATGGAATATGTAGCAGGCTGAAAGGACATTACTTAAATTTTGAAGTAGTTTGCCTCAGTAATATGACATAAAGGCATTTTTTTCTCTATATGCTTATGTATTTTCAGCTTCTTTTTTATTTAGTTTTACAATAAGCCTTTATATATGTCTAACCATAAATATGAAGTTAAAAATAAATATCCTGAGATGTTTTGGCTGAGGCGCCTTTTATTTTCCTTTCTACAACTTTGCTTGCATGCTAAGGGCATACCTCTTAAGATCAAGGTAACAAATAAAAAGGAAAAGTGGACTTCAGCCAAAGCACTTAGCAGGCTGTCAGAAAGCTCTGTAGGTAGTTGCTTTCGATTAAAATCAAACCGAACTTCCTTGAAAACTCAGGTTTCCAAAGTCACTCAAAAGTTATAGCAAAACAATTCATATTGACAGCAGTTGCTAGGGACCTGGAGAAATCTACTCATATAGTAAAGGTAACTGGAAATTTTGGGAGTGAGTTTGTAAATTCTGGGTTTCTGTTGGGATGTTAGGTGTGGTGGGGGGGTTCATAAAGAAGCTCTAGATTTCTACTCACAACTCCTAGTAAGCACAAGAAAAAAACTAGGCTTAATAACAACAAAGGATGCCACTTCTTTAATAAACCTCTGGAGACCAAACTTGTATAGTAACGTTTTTGTCCTGGTTATACAACAAAATTTTGAGACTCTAAAATCAACAGTTGAGATTGTAGCACACATATAAGGAATTACTGTTGAACTTTCCTCACCTTGTGCAAAGTACATGAAGAGCACTTCATACACACATAACTGTGTGTGGCAGGTGGGGTGGGAGGGGATTACAGAAAGTCAAATGGGTAAAACTCATTCAGGAGGAGGGAGCAGAAAGTATGGGAGAGGATGTGTAGCCAAGATTTGGTCATGGAGGAAATTATTTCTCCATTATGTGTCTGGTAGAAGCAAGACCTTCAATAACTTCCATAGCCTAAGGATAAAGTGGGGGTGTACTAGGACACAGATCTAATGACCTGTCATACAAGCACATACAACAATGCTGTCAGGGCTCACTGGGATAGGTCAGATGGTCAGGGCAATCAGCAGTGAGAAGAAAGACTGTAGGCTGTGGGGTCAGAAACGTGAGTTAAGAATTCAGCTCTTCTGCTTACTAGCTGTGTGCCCTTGGGAGAAATTGTTGAATTTCCATGAAATGGTTTTCTTATCTCTGAAATGGAGAAAATGATATCTTTCTTTTTGTGCGAAGTGAATGGGAGAGGGCATATATATAACATGACAGATGAAGACACATAATTAGTTTGACTAGAGTCAGATGAAGTTCATCTAAGTTTCTTTATCTTTGCTTCTCCAGTACCTGCCATTTAGAATGTGCCCAGAACTGCCAAATCAATAATAGAATAAAACAAGGGGAATCCCTGAGTCTTCATGGAGTAAGAGCGACACCTTCTTAAGGGGAACAAGGGGCAAGGTGATTTGAAGACAACATTGTCATGATAAATAAGGAAATAAGGGGAAAGTGGAAGGTCAATGAGGAGATGCAAAAGACCAGAAAGGGGAAGAATGGCACACTCAATTTTTCTAAGCTGGGAAAGGAAACGGTTAGAGTGCTGAATGTGTGTGTGTATGTGTGTGTGTGTGTTCGCGTGTGCACAATGCATCTTGGCTAATGAAATGTACACAAGAGAAGTGTCAACATATTGAAATGTACTCTTCCTTTTGCTTTACATCTGTCCCCAAAGTGTGCATTATTAGAGTTGCATTTAAAAAGCCAGGATTATCTCCTAGAATTTCAGAGCAAGACAAACCAAGTAGAGTGGGTTTCTGGAGACCTTTTTGCAAATAAGATAGGTTTTTGTGTGATTTTTAAACTCTTGGTATTAACTACTTTTTAATTCTTTTGTATTATGATGTTTTAGAATCAACTTTTGAAGGGTTTTTTGCTTGCTATATGAAATACATTATTAAATTGATTTAGTTGTCCTATATTCTTGAAAAGAATTTCCGGTTACAAAAGGGTGGCATTTTTGTAGGAGCAGACATTGAAACTGCTGATAAATTAGAATCAAATAATAAGGGAAGAATCCAATTCATTTTGGAATCAAAAAGTGAATGAAACAGTTTTGCAAATTGATTTGTGTTAACTAAATGCTCTCTTTAAAAAATAAAATTCTGGAACGATGACATTTGCTCTGTGTACAATGTGTGTGATCTTTTTAGGATAACAGGTTGTCTTTGTGAAATTTAATTTGTAAGCCTTCTTAGAAGGAAAAATATTTTAAGTAAAAAAGAAGTATTTTTTAAGCTATTATGCTTAGTGTACAATTTAACTTAAATGATAAATGTGTAAATGCACTTAATGGTATCTTTAAACAAGTGTGCAATTACAATATAATTATTCTTCCTATGTGCAAAGAGTAAATAAACTGTATTTCAACGTTAAATACCTTAAGAAGTATGACTACAGTGGGAGGTCATTATGTTAAATTTGAATAATAAGCAAATCATAAAATTCTGTTCATCAACCAAGTACAGAATTCAATTAAATATACATCTATATGTATAGTTAATGGAAATTTATTTTTAGCTTGAGAAATGAAATAGGCATAGTACAGCCCCTGAATTCCCACTTTGCTTAAATAAATCCTCAGATGAAAAATATTATCCAAGTTGAAGAAAAATGTCAAAAACCGAAAGAAACCCCAAAAGAGGAAAATTCTAAGAACTTCAATCAATAGGAATGGGGAATGGGTACCTAGGCCTAATAAATAAATAAATAAATAAATAAATAAATAAAAATTCACTGAATACCAGACTTGAGCTAACACTGTGCTGGGTGTTTTGTACATGTTGTGACATTTACTCATCACAAAAATCCACTGATGTAAGTGTTGTCATATTTATTTACAGACCAGGTCAGACAGTTGGCATACAATGCTGCTGGAATTCAAATTTTGAAATGTCCCACTCTGAAGCTCATACTAGAACTATTGGATGAAGAAATGCATGAGGTGACTAAAATTATGTAATGAATATTTTGAGAAGGTCAAAATGTTTTCAAGTCACTACAGCAAAAGATGTTTTCTGCCATGAAATAATGTCTTATAGTCCTATAACTATTCTAGTTGAATGTATAATTATGTTTGTGTGTTAATTAATTAATTAGCACTTATGATGCATGTTTACAGAGTGCACGCTCTGTGTTAGACACTATATTAGAAGTAAGAGATATTGCAATGAATGCTCAGGGAAACTAAGTTCTGACAGGGGAAGTAAACAACAGAATAGCAGCCTTTGATAAATATTAGGTGGAACAATATGAAACTGCCATGTTGGTTCAATATCAAAATTTCATCTGATTTGACCTAATTATCTAAATATTAAAGTATGTTTTTCAAGTGTGTTTATAGAAACTCAGGACATCTATTTCTGTTATTTGAATATTCTTATACATGTGTTTTTTATGGGATTAGATATGCACTGAGTCTCTGCAGAGAGTAGGCAGTTTATGGAAGAATATACAGTAAATCTGATCAACTTCTTAAGAATTACTTAACCTTTACTTTAGCTTTCTGATAAACTCTCAGAAGACATCTGGCAATATCTGAAGACAGTTTTGGTTGTAATACTGGTAGCTGTTGAGTAGAGATCAGGTATGCTGCTAAAATCCTACAATGCGCAGAATGTTCCCCCAATAGGAAAGAGTTATCCAGCTCAAAATGTTAACAGTAACATGCTTGGGAGATCCTGCCCTGAACACAAGAAGGGACCAGGCAAAGTTAATTGGAAAACAAAACAAAACAAAACAGTAATATAATTGTATATCCTAAATCTTGGAGTTGAACTTTCTACAAACACCCATTCTATATGTTTGTTGAGGTGATCAAAGCTGATGGTGAAAAATATGGACAGGGGTAAAAGTTAGAATGAAGCTTAAGAAAAGTCCTCATCAACATTTAAGTTAACTAAAATAGGACAATAAACTTGACACACTAAATAAATTTGTTATCAATGATCTCTCATAAGTCTCAGATGAGTAGTAATGGGTACTATAGAAGTTTTGTGATTTCTACTCATCCTTTCTTGCTCGCTGGAAAACTTAGAGGATCCCCCTCCCCTGAAATTTCTAGCAGATACTTAAAAATTTATTCTTTTCGTAAATAATATGTGCACTATTTTATTTTCTATATCTAGTATTCTGGTTTTTTTTAATTTTTAATTTTTTTTAGAGACAAGCTTTCTCTAGGCTACATCACTAGTCTCAACTTCCTGAGCTCCAGCAATCCTCCCACCTCAGCCTCCTAAAGCATTGGGATTACAGGCATGAGCCATTGTTCCCAGCGTATACTTTTATTGTTGTGTTTGGGGGGCTTTGAATATATAATCAACTAATCAGGGTTATTGCAAACTGTTATCATTAATTCATGCCAGCCCTCATTTTATTTTACTTTAATGTTGATCATCTTCTTTTATCCGCACCTTGTTCTTTTTTTCCCACCAGCTATACCAATGTTTAAACATCTGGATCAAAAGAATAATATGCAATATCATTTTGTATGTTTAATTTCAAGACATTGAATTATGCTTCTCATTTCTGCTTCTGCCTTTTTAGACTGAACATTATGTATTAGACATCTAGCCTTGTAATATGTCCATAAGTTACCCATTCTTTTGAGTCCTGCATGCATTTTTGACAGTTTTTCTATCCATCACTCAACCGATGGCCACATTTCTACTCTGGAAATAATGCTGGGTGCAAATTTTGCCTGCACGTCTTTGTGTCTGTTTAAACTATTCTTTGAAATATATTGCAAATAATTTAATAGCAGATAAATAGCATATACACACATTCTTTGTTTCATTGAATGTTACTAAGTGCCTTCCAAAATAGCTACATTATTTACACTTTCAGCAGTACAGGAAGATTCTTGTTTACTTTGACATTTCTGTAATTGCTTGCTTTCACACAATCTACATAGCCGTTTTACACCTTTTTTCTCTCCTCAAACCTCAAACAACCACTTCTTGCCCTAACTCTCAGCTCATTAGCAAATATTTCCATAGCTAAATTTAATGACCTCTCTACCAGTCCTCCTGTGAATATGGAGTTCTTGCTCTTATCAAAGTTAACATCGCCACAAATGACTTCTGAAGACTTCATTCCTTAAATTATCTCTACTCTCACACACCATCAGTTCCTTCCTCTTTACCTGTTCACTCCTGTCAGCATACAGACTTGCTAAAATATCATCCATCCCGTGAAAAAGCAAAAACCTACCCCACGCCAATGATCCTCCAACAATCAACTTTTTTTCGATGCCTTTTTATAGCAAAATTCTTGGAATTATTTGTACTTGCTATCTATACTTCTGTTCCTACCTAATACCATCATCCCCTTTACCTCTATTTTCTAGAAATACTGACCTATTTGTTGTTGCTGCTGTTGTTGTTGTTAATTTATATTCTTTATACTACCTGTTCCTTCTCATGGAATGCTTTTAGCATGGCTGGCTCTTTATATTAAAAGTTAACGTTAGGTAATATTTTAGGAAACAGCCCTTCTGTAATATCTAATTCCACTACCCCGTAACTATTACATCTTGTGCTATTTTAATTCTCTTTCTAGACTGGATCACTGCAGATCTTTTTATGTTTGCTAATTGTTTGAGATATTTTGTCTCTCTAATTAGAGTGTAATCTCTGTGACTTTAAGGATCTTACCTGTCTTATTCTACTGCAACCTCTGGAATCTTGAATGGTGCTTGCTATTTGTGTCATTTATTGAATGAAATAGTGAAAGTCTTTTTGTCTGAGTGACAGACGATGAGGTCAGAGAGATACTGGATGTCACATTGTGTAAGGCTGTATAGGTCACTGCAGTAGCTGCTCCAGGGCCTGCCCATATCTTGTTATCAGGTCGATGCGCTGCTTCCCTACTGCTGTGAGTGTTGGGCAGACAGCAGCCACATAACCTGGGGAGTTGCCTCTTGCCCGCGGCCAATGGTTGACAGATAGGAGGGTCTAAAAGGCTGGTCTCCTTGCCTTAAGAGGCGATAGCTCTGTGATCCATTTATGTACCAGAGCCCTCCTGTGTGGATCAGGCCAATGTCAACGTTACTCGAGGTGACCTTGTTTCTTGACTCTTTCCCCTTCTTTGTCCTGCTTTACTCTCCCCCTTACAGGTTGCACGTGGGATCACACCTTCAATGTATCACTTTTACAAGATTCCTCATCACAGGCTCTGTTTAGAGAACCCAAAGGAAGTCATGGTAAGGACTTTGGTTTGTATTCTGGGACACGGAAGCCATTATACGGTTTGAGAAATGACATGTTCTGCCTTATATTTAGAATTGCTCTTCCCACACCTGTGTTGAGAAGAGACTATAAGAGAGAAAAGAGTGGAAGCAGAAGGACTGGTTAGGAGGCTCTTGCAGCAATCCAGGTGAGAGGTGACGGTGTCTTGGGGGCAATGAGGGTGATAAGAAGTGGTTGATTTCTGGAGATATTTTGAAGTACTAGCGTATAGAATGCCCTGACAGTTTGTATAAAATATTGGCATTAACTGTAAAGCATAATAGTACACTCAGAGGCTGGTTGATTAAGTGGTCTGTTACCTAAAAAGCAGTCTTTGCATTTCATTCTCTATAGAAATAGTACTTAATTGGCCATCTCTTTGATTTTAATCATTGTTTCTGTCATATAAAGCAGAATAGCTTTATATACATTTAAGCTTTAAAGCTTAAATTTAATTTTTAAGAGTTCTATTGAGATCAGTGTCCTGATTTTGAAATTGGCTATAAAATATTTGTGCATTTTAAAAACCTATGCTAAAGAATCTAAATGTATCAGGCAGCCCTTTGCCAAGGAATCTGTCTAAACCACTGATGTTTTCTACTCACGTCTTGGAAATGAATTTGCACAATAATGTGTATTTTACCTTCCATGTGCTTTATCTTCCAAATATATCCCCAGAGATATTTTCTACTTTTATCCAAACCCCATAGATTCTAGTGTAGATCTAGTTTGACATAAAAATGTTTGAGTATGATAACCTCCAGGTTATAAATTATTAGAACTGTGTAGTTTAGACTCTATTTAAGAGAACAATAGTATCCTTAGTATTTATTTTCCTGAATTGTACAGAGCATAAAATCATACACAGATCCCACAGGCAGATTCTATTATTCTATCAAGGCCCAAAGTAGATAACAAATCACTTACCGAATAGTAAGTGATCCTTTCTCATCCCAGTACGACTTCTACTCCTTATTAAATTCTTCACTGCCCCACTGAATGTGAGAAACCAAGAGTTAGGGTAAATTTTTATTCTTCTAAAAGTGCAATTTAATATCAGATCCTAACCTGTACTTTCAAGTGAGCAACATATGAGGAGTTAGTTAACTAAAAGAATATCACAGAAGGAATGAAATCTTTTTCTTGCTCACATATTTCCAGGCAATTTAAGAGAATGAAAACTTTGCAATTTAACCTTCAAAAGCTTTCATTTCTTTTGGATTCTATTGCTCCAATTTTGCAATATCCCTCACCTAAACAATCAAACTAAGTTCTAAGGAAGAATTTTATGCCGTTACGTTTAAATTTTGATATTTTCACAGGGTTAATACAGTTTAATCTCAGGAACTGGATTTCCATAGCTAAATCAACAAAATATGCTTTTTTCTTTTCTTTTCTTTTCTTTTGTTTTTTTTTTTTTTGAGACAGAGTCTTGCTCTGTCACCCAGGCTGGAGTGCAGTGGCGCAATCTCGGCTCACTGCAAGCTCCGCCTCCCGGGTTCCCGCCATTCTCCTGCCTCAGCCTCCCGAGTAGCTGGGACTACAGGCGCCCGCCACCATGCCCGGCTAGTTTTTTGTATTTTTTAGTAGAGACGGGGTTTCACTGTGTTAGCCAGGATGGTCTCGATCTCATGACCTCGTAATCCGCCCGTCTCGGCCTCCCAAAGTGCTGGGATTACAGGCGTGAGCCACCGCGCCTGGCCTGCTTTTTTCAAATAATAAATTTATTATATAACTTTGGAATTCTACTGAAATCTATGAAATAATTTGTTAATTATAAAGATTTAATGAATGCTGTGATTCCAAATTAAATGCACATCTTCTTTATTAAACGCCTGTATAAGAGCCATCAGTTCATAACTCACAAGCGGACACTTAAATATTTTTAATGGTGATAGATGTCTTGAGGAAACTTTACCTCAGTAACACTTATTTCTCTTTTATCTTCTTGAATTACCACATCTTGAGAAAAGTTTTACAACTGTATCTCACTTCAAAGCCTAGTTTCTTTTCTTATTAATGATATACCAGTCAGTATGTGATTTGGTTTCTATTTTGGGGCTTGATATAATAATAAAATCTATGTGTCTGCCAATGCAAGGAGAATTTATGTATACTGTTCCCTATACAATGCAGGAAGTCAAATAGGTTACCAGTAGTGTCTTAGATAGAGTCCAGATCTACACAATTCCCCCAGTAGTTTATAATTTTGGTGTTATCAGACTCCTTTTGCCGTAACTGTACTTCCTTATTTATCTAGCTTATGCCTCCAAGACTACTAGAGTCTTGATTGTTTCTCTCCCTCACTTCTGTGATTTTTGGCTTGTAAGTTGTCCTGAGGAAAAAATTCTTCTTAGCCGATGTTTTTCCAGCGAAAGGTAGAAATATGTCACAAAGCTTTCTTTGAACAGTGTACCATAATGGAGAGGTGGCTAAGATGATTATACAAGTCAGACTAGAATAAATGCTACATTTGAAATATAAACAAAGTGCTTGTGAGTTTCCAGGGGTGAGAAAAATTAATCTTGATGAAGGAGATTAGAAAGACTATGCAGATTGGGGAGTTATACCTGATATAAATGATGAATTGATGGGTGCTGACGAGTTGATGGGTGCAGCACACCAACATGGCACAAGTATACATATGTAACAAACCTGCACGCTATGCACATGTACCCTAGAACTTAAAGTATAATAAAAAATAAATAAATAAATAAATTTCAAAAAAAAAAGACTATGCAGAAAACATCTCAGTTTTACAAAGCAAGATGGAGTAAACTATGTCAGATTTCTCTTATTATCATAATTTTGTAAAGACTGTTTCACTAGTAGTTAACACTAAGTATATGCCATGTGCCAAAAATTGTACTAAGAGCTTTACACACTTCATTTAATTTCAAAAACAAAAGATTAATAGGTATTATCAGCATTATATCCATTTTTAAGATAAGGAGATTGATGCAAGAGGTACATTAACTTCCTGAGATTACACAGCTTAAGTAGAAGTGCTTGGATTCTAATTCAGTTGGTCTGGTTGCAAAGCTTATGCACTTACCCATTATCCTCTACTCTCTCTCTCTCTCTATATATATATATAGATATATAAATACTATATATTATTATATATTATACACTATATATAATATATATTATACTATATAGTATATATGTGATATATATAGTATATATAGTATATTTTTTTGTGTGTGTATATATATATAAATATACCCTCTACTATATTATAACACTGTGATAATGGGAAATGTGGAGCTAACACTAAGGTAATCACTCATCAGATTCTTCCTACCTGCTGCACAGACAAAATCATTTTACTGAGACCACAGCATTGCAGTGAAGAAAGATGCAAGACTGGCCACACCACACAGAAGAAGAGTTATATATAATTCATATATATATATATATATATATATGAGTTAAAAGCCATTTTGCAAACAGAATTGGAAGAAGGAAAGTTATGCACCTGGATTGGAATGTCTCCAGCAGAGCTGCACCGATTGTTAGGAAGCCTCACAAGATGACTGTGTTCACCACAATCAAGCATCTAGCTGTCAGATGTGCATGTCAAAAATTCATATCCGCTCACGCTGCTGTTGTTAATTTCGCATAAGAAACTTGACTCATCCTAATTTATAAATGACTAAATTACTAAAATCAGAATTCCTATTGACTTATTCGAAAACAGAAAGTTAATTGAAGATGGAATAAACATCTATACCAGTACAATGGTGTTCAAAAAAGGTTCTTAGAATAAAATAAAAATGAGGGAAATTTGTCAAAATACTGGAAGGTTTAAAGACTCTGGTATCTCGTATGTTGTACTTCACTAGTGATATATCTGCGAGGTAGACCTGACTGAGCACCCTCTCCCTTGGCCTGTGAATAGGCATGGCCTGTTTCTGTATCTCTCACCCTCTTGAGTTCTTCTGGTTGACCTACCCTGTCTTTAGATTTCAGTCAAGATTTCTTAACATGACTATCTTTTCCTGAGAAGATGTCTTCATTTATGGTTAAGTCTGAAAAGGGCAACCTGATTAGTTTCTCCAAGTTACTTGTCCCTTCCTGTCTCTTCCGACCTCACTTTCACCTGTACTGTTTGCTGGCTTTCATCTGCTTCTTTTTAGTCACAGTACAAGAAACATGGAATCTCTATCTTGAGACTAAAACCTCCCTGCTCTGTGCTTTTTTCTCCCACCCCTCCTTTTACTTTCAGTACTGTGACCACTGTTGGTGGTCTATCCGCTCTTCTGCACTTTCAATTTCCACTTTACCAACTCATAAGATCGATCAAACGTCTACCTTTAAAGAAAAAAAGGCCACAATTCCATGTTTCCTTTAAAAAGAACAGGAAGCTCTTCTTCATTCATATGTCTCCTTCAAGTACTGCCATGCCTCCTCCAACCCACAGCCAACCTCCTTGACAGGTTGACTTCCATTCATTATTCCACTTCTTTACTTTTGTGACTCACCAATTCCCCACAATCTGGCTTTGGCTCCCACTACTTCAATAAAAATACTGCGGCACACATCCTCAATAGCATCTCATTTGTCGAATTCAATGACCTTCCTTTTTGTTACATCTTTTTGACTTCATCAGGATTTGGCACTATTGAACACCTTTGTAAAGCTCTTATCTCTTTCCCTCATGACACTATTTCTCTTAGTTTCTGTCTATGTTTTCTTTCTGAGCTACTTTATGTGCTCTTTTTCCTTTTTCTTCTCCTTAAATGTACGTGTTCCCTAGGGCTTTGTCACTGGCCCATCGCTATTCATTGTCTATACATTCTACCTCCATGATTATTCCCATTTCTACAGCTTCAATTGCCAATTATATCTCCAATGTAGATTCTCATTGGGGCTCCATATGCATATATTCACCAAACGATATCTCTCAACGTCGACATTTTAAAACTGAAATTCAATATTTCCTTCAAAATCAGCCCCTTTCTCTTCTTGTTCTTGGTACTATTTGTCCAGTCAAATCAGAAACTTGAGAACCATTCCAAACTTTTCTTCTATTTCCCTACCCTTCGTTACATTAGTGGCAACAGCCAATCCTGTTAATTCTATTGCTATACTTCTTTGGTAGCTTTAACATTCTCTTTATTGATCATAAGCCAAGAAAGAAAAATTCTCTAGATTTTTTCATTTATGTCTTATGACATTTCCCCTCAATGTTGTTGTAAAACTTCATAAAAGAGATTTTTATTATTTCATATTTGCTTTGCCCAGATACTATATCTGTTGGCAGAAAAACATCCTGTAACTTCTTTTGATGTGAATGAATATACCTCTTCTTAGGTGCTGGAGGAGCTTCTAGGAAGAGCCAGATACACCCCACTATAGTTATTTCTCACTAACATATAAACATAATTAATATAATGTATAAATATAGTTGCCAGGTACAATACATACAATTAAATTTGAATTTCAGATAAAGAGCAAAGAATCTTTTAGTATAAGTATGTCCCATGCAATAACTGTGCCATACTTATGTTAACAAAAACTCATGATTTATCCAAAATTCAAATTTAACTTGGCAGATTCTCCTAGTCAGAAATCAAAGGGCAAGCTTGGCTTAATCCATCATTAATGAGCTGTTACATGAATCACTACATAAATTCCAATCACAGTGAATACCCCTGGACCCCTAGGACAATAGTCAGAAATTTTTGCAAATGTGAAGACAGAAACTCAAGTTACATAATTAAGATCATAGATGTAGAAAATAGGTGGACTATTAAGGCAGGGTGCTTAACTCCAAACTAGTTCTCTTTCTACTATATCCTGCTCCTTATAGGTTAGCCCTATAATAGTAAAGAGGAGAAAATATGCTCAGGTATCTCTAGAGTGGTTACTTAGTACAACGAGACTTCAAGAAAAGTTCAACATAACTTTAAAATTAAATTGCAACAGAAATGTATTGGTCATCTTAAAGTTAATAAAATCAGAACAGTTTTAATTACAAAAATATTGAGCCAAATTGTTGGAAATTGTGTTAAAATGTTGATTAATTGAAGCATCAAAATTGGAGAAAATTAGTAAGGCAAATCATTTTTAAAATATCTTTGTGTTTCCCAGATTGAAAAGCTGGTTCCTTGGTAAGAACAGTATGTCGCTCCTGACACCATGTGGCCAGTTTATGTACTGCATTTAACATTTTTGAAGACTAACAGTCCTGTCAAGGGGGAAAAAAAAAATCCAATAAAATAAACGCAGACTGTGAGATGCAAGGTATCGTCTATTGCCATTTATCTACTTAAAAATTGAAGATTATTATAAAAGTTACCAGTGGATGATTATCAAGTTCTTCATATCTGTTCTTTAAGCCTTTATTCCCAATTTTGTTACTAAAAGTACAAGCATGTACTTTTAGAAAGATGTAATTAATTTTCAATTTCTTGACGGTGAGCCAAGTGTTTTGTATGATCCCTTTTGAGCAAACTAACCATCATTATAGTATGGCAATTAAGAAAAACTAGTTTTAGCATCAGGTGAACTTGGTTCCCTCCACCTTCTTCAACTCCTATGTACTGCTGAGGCCTCTTTTAGCCACGGACAGTCCAGCACTTATTGCAAAGCAGCATGTATAGGACATCACTGCTAAAATCTCGGCCACTAGCTGATGTTCCCAAGGTTGGGCATTATCAATGCTTCCTCAACCACAGGTAATGCCTTGAAATCTTCTTTGTGCCAATGGACCCACTGTTCTTGAACTACGCATCTGATGGAAGCTATGCTTTATTACGCACAAAAGTTGGAAGGATGTTCTTGTTCTTTTTTACGCAACACTGTCTCATGTACATCAAAGTACTGCCTTGCTCCCCAGTGTCTAACAGAACTTCAAATGAAATTGATTTGTGGAAGTCCGTCATCAACATGTTTAAATTCCAGCAGTAAATACCCCTTAGTCTTAAGCTGGTGTATCTTCCACAGTTTTCACATGTACTCTAGGTTTCAAAATTTAATCTGTTGTTGCAGAAATTACCCAAATATTCTACAGATATAAGAAGACATTGCCATATATTTCCTGAGGAGCATATCAAAATGTTGGGTCAGTGGCAAGTGTAGTATTGTGACGATAAATTTAATGTTCCAGTTATTTGACCTTGTTTCTATCAGGTGTGAGCTATGTCCGCAAATATTTTATTCAGCTTTAGAGGTTCAGAAAGACACAGATATAGCTCAGCTGAACATGGCTGACAAACCTTGAGCTAGGCAACCATTAGGGAGAAGGGGATGGGTATAAATGTTTTATTGTATATGCTTGTTTTCACCGACAAGAGGAAGTTTTGGGGATTACACATAATTTTAAATAAAATTATACTTTTAAATTAACATTTTCCTCTGAATTAAATCAAAATTTATCATTCATATTTCAGATATGTATGTTTTTGTTAGATCTTTAAAAATCTTTATATAAACATATTACATATGCATTTCTACATAAAAAGTGGGCTATTCTGAGTGCTTTCTTGATTGATTAATGTCATAAACACTATTCATATAAGTGAACTTCTATAAGTTCTAGGAAACCTGGTCAATCAATGACAAGAGTAGCTCAAATGCATTATAACCATGAGTCATGATATTGATGTAAATGCTGTATATTAAACAGTCAGCACTAGGTTGAGTTAAATTTTTATATTTGAAAAATATTTGCTGCAAAGATTACTTTGAATTATGTTAGAGTCCAGAAAGAAATTCAAATAAGTTTGTTTTTTCTTTTTTTTCTGCAAGATGGTGCTATGTGTTAGAGAATTACGAAAGAGAAAGGTAAATAAGTAAAATATTTTTAGAAAACTTGAATCTTCTAAGCATGAAAGTACATTCCTGATAAAGTAAGGAAAGGGAAAAATATTAATAGTAAATTTCCAGGGGAGAAAGCTGGCAAATACCATTTTCACCAGATGATATTACATAACAAGTGATATCATGTATCCCCTGATAATATTTAATGAGGAAGGAACTTCACCTTGTGGCATTCTTTCCGAAAATCAAAAGCTCCATCCAGTATAAGCATGAGAAAAATACCAGATAAACCCAAATTGGGAGACAGTGTACAAGTGCCTGGCCAGTATTTTTCAAGCTACCAAGGTCATTAAAGATAAGAAAAGACTGAGAAACTGTCACAGAACAGAAGACATAGCATGACATGGCAACTAAATGCAACATGGTCCTTGGATTGGCTCCTGGAACAGAAAGAGAATATTAAGGGGAAAGCCAGGAAATTCAAATAAATCTGGATTTAATTATTAAAATTGTTAGTTGCTTAAAAAATGCATTTCTGAACCCATAAGAGTGGACAACATGCTTGAGATTGATTTTTCAATTGTGGTGATAATTGTACTTAATTATTTACACCCTTTTGCAAACTATCAAAACCCTGCAGAGAACTGTGGCAATGCTACTCAAATCAAAGGACTTTTAAAAGTTAGATATTTAGGTCTTCTCCACTGTGTGCACTTTTACTCCTCTACACTTTTCTGTTTACATGAATGCTGGAATATGGACATTCTTACATATTCAAGAATTCCTGGAAAGCAATAAGAGATTTTGGTTTAGTATAACTGTCTGAATAGTGTAGCATTAATCTAAGACATGAAGAGGGGTGGGCAGGGTTTAGTAGGAAAAATAATGGATTTAAGTTCTTAATGTGATGAGTTTTAGGGACCTCTGGTGGCAGCTACAGGTGTAGTCTGGAGCTCAAGGGAGAGAGCTGCCAGTGATACAGATGACATAGATTTGAGAGTCATTAGCCAATAGTAAGAATCCCCCAGGGGTAGGGAAGGCAGAGAGAAGACAAAAGTTTCCTTTCAATCTACTTGTTTTTCTCATCTGTGTCATGAGCACACAATCAAGAAACTCAACTAAATGGGAATTGGTTGACATCACTTTTCCAGCCCATGTGTCTACAATAATTTCAACTTTAAAGCAGCACTTTGCATAATGTTAATATGAAATGTTGATGGAAAATGCAAGCAATCATACAGACCACCAACTTTTCAGCAAGCAGAAGATATTCCAACCTAAATTTTATCTCAGTCTTTGACTGCAGTGTTCAATTTGACGTCTGATGTTGTGGGTGGAGTTAAAAGGTGAAAAACCAACCACAGATTCATGCAGGCCTTGAAATCAACATGAGAGGGTCAAAATGGGAGAAAGGCTCCTGGCATCTATATCTGGAAGAAATCTTGCTAGTTTTACCATTTGTTAATTACCAAATTATAAATTGTTACAATTCTATAGATTCTTATGCTTCAATCCATCCTAAAGAAGAAAGAAGAGCCTTAACATCACAGGTTTTCGTTCACATAGATTTTCTAAGCCTTTCCTATAAATTATTTCAGATTTTTATGTGGGCCTGGAGGCTTTGCACAAAACTTGATAGTACATGTTTTTAAAGTCCAGATATGGGTTTTGGTGTTTGTATTCCACTCATTTCAATGATCTCATTTTGTTTATATCCACCAGGGGTTCCTGTAAGAGCTCTTTGAGGTAGCTCTGCACTGTCCAGCTTAGAGGTCAGAGCGATCAGTCAATTGCTAGGAGATTGGACTCCGGCCATAAGTGTTAGGTCGGGAATTGCTGTAATTTCTCACCAGGTGGAATTTCCCGAAGGTGAACTTGATATCAGAAAATGCAGGAGATACAAAGATGTCAAGAAAAGGCAGCATCCCTCAAAAAGATTTATCCTGAGGAGAGGACAGAACTAAAAGGCAATTTTGTTGCAGATTAGCACTTCTTAACTCCTTTGGCTTGAGCTTTCAAATTCAATAACCATTTCAGAAAGATTGAAAAGAACATCTAGCCTGTAATCTCAGCATTTGGGGAGGCCGAGGCAGGAGGGCCACTTGAACCCAGAAGTTCAAGACAGCCAACATAGTGAGACCCTGTCTCTATGAAAGATTTTTTTAAAAATAGCCTTGCATAGCTGCAGACACCTGTAGTCTCAGTTTCTCAGGATGCTGAAGTGGGAGAATTGCTTGAGCCTAGAATTTTGAGGCTATGGTGAACTATGATTTTGCCACTGCATTTCAGCCTTGGTGATTAAGACCCTGTCTCCAAAAGAAAGAAATGAAAAGAAAAGAAAAATGAAAAGGAAATACGGAAAGAAAAGGAAAAGAGCACGCATCTACAAAAATGTTGCCTTGGGCATTTGAGAAAGAGTGAGTTAGGAAAATGAAATATTTTAGGAGAGGTCTAATATGATGAAACAAATTCACTTGGAAAACAATTCAGGCAGCAATGTTAAGCCAAAAGGAAAGAAAGAATGGCCTTAGACAGTAAAACTGGTCTCAAGATGCTTACTGCAGTTCCTCCCTGAAGCCAGTCACCATTCTACAACCTCTGTATCAATTAATGACTGAAACCCTCTCAAAATTGTCAAGCCATTAACTGATCAATCAAACAATCAATGTTCGTCAAGCTTACTTGATACATAGGCAGAGAAAAATTTGTAACTGTCGCAGCACACATTGCTGTGACTACCATATTTTCAGCATCGTCTTCAGATCTCCAGACCTGAAATGTCCAGAATATTTAGGGCATACTCTTAATAGTCAATATTTATTGAGTGCTTAATAAGTACCAGAATTATTTTAAGAGTTTGAGATATTTTCTGATGCAATGCTTACACTATGCTTTTTGAGTGAGGTAAATACTATTATTATTATTATAGATGATGCAATGAAACACAGAGAGTTTAAGTAATTGCACTGCTTCTCATCCTGAGAGGGGTGCAACTAAGATGTGAACCCAGGCAATCTGTCTTCCAATTATGCCCTTAACTATGATATACTGCCTTTCTAAGAATTTGAAGTATTGAGGGGGTCAGGGAGAGTAGTTAGTTTCATCTTTGCAAAGGCTAGTTTTTATTTTCAGTGCCTAAAACAATCCTGGTAATCGTAGGTGCTCATTAAATATTTATGGAATGAATGGATGAATGAATCTGACTAGCTATTGTCTTACATGAAGATCACAAACTTAAGAAGATGGATCTCAGTGGAAACGTGGGAAGTCCTGAGCTTTGACCCATACCCCAGGATAGTGAGAACTTAAGGGGATCACGTAAGAAGACGGAAGACTCTGCAGACATGAAAAATGTGAGAGAAGCTCCTGAAAAGGCAAAACAAGTAAATAAATGAGGTCAAGAGGACTACCACAACCTCCAGATTTACTAATAACGTCCCTTTCAGTGAACTTAAATAATTTCCTCTAAGACCAGATTGGTGGCAAAAACATCACTAGGGAATCCACCTGGCTCTGGTTCTTCAGCTTTTGACAGATGCCTCAGCTGACACATGAGGACCATAGATCTCTTCATGTACACCTTTGTGACAACTTCCCATTCTTTCCAAAAGTATGGGGACCACGTAATTTACTGTACAAATGTGGACATCTGGTCACCCTACTAATAATCATCTTTTGAGTGTCTATAAGTCACCATGTTAGGCAACTATAGCAATAGGCCAGGCTTGAGAACATGCATAACTACAATTTGGCTGTTCGTTTCAGAGAAGAAATAAAGGGATGATTTTAGAAAATATTAGGACAGAAAATCATCAACAAATCTTGATAACTGACAGGATATAAGGTAAGAGAAAACAGAGTCAATGAGTTGGACTAACTCAAAACAATGATGGTTAAATATTATAAAAATTCAATAAAGGGATTTGGCAGGGGAGAAGGATAATGGTGAGAAAAGATGATGAATTCAGTTTTCAAGATATTGGATTTTTGGAGATAAAATGACATCCAGATAGAAATATCTAAATATGACTTTAAAATATTGTAGATGTGGTTTTAAGTCCTCTTATTGGAGGTGATTTGTGAAAACTTGAGATAATTTATTTAACCCTTATTTACGGATTCTAATGCTCTTTGCATTAGGCGAGAAATTGAGAGTAGAAAGAAGAATGACGAAGTTTACGCTCTCCTGAGGAAGGACCCTCAAGAGAGGACCTTATAAACACAATTAGCTACTGAAAAAGACTTGGAAAAAATTATGGCACAATGAAGAAAATAATGTTCAAGGCTCAGTGGAAGAAAAAGAAAAGAGGAGGCCTCAGAGAGGTAAGTCATGAAGTGAGCATCAAAGCATGGAAATAACTAATTGTGTTAAAGACAAATGTGCCAGTGTGGAGCTAAATTTGGAGAAAAAAGAGTAATATCAAAAAGAAGGTGGTGGTTGGGCATAGTGACTCACGCCTGTAATCCCAGCACTTTGGGAGGCCGAGGCAGGAGGATTGCCTGACATCAGGAGTTTGAGACCAGCCTGACCAACATGAAGAAACCCAGTCTCTACTAAAAATACAAAATTATCTGGGTATGGTGGTGCATGTCTGTAGTCCCAGCTACTCAGGAGGCTCAGGCAGGAGAATCACTTCAACCCAGGAGGCAGAAGTTGCAGTGAGCCAAGATGGGGCCACTGCAATTCAGCCTGCGTGACAGAGCAAGACTGTCTCAAAAACAAACAAACAAACAAAAAACAAAAAAGAATGTGGCAATAAATTTTACCTGGGAGGAGTAAGGGAAGATCTGGTAATACATCTCAAAGAAAGAAGAGGGTAATTAAAATTGTATTCAGAGGACTTTTCTATTTTATTAATTGCCATATCCCTAGTCGTGAATATCACAACATAATTATATAAATTGATTCTTTATGTGTTGACCTGGAAATGTGACCATGATTTTAAATGACAAAAGCAACAGAGTATGCCAGGAACTATTGGCAGATCTTTTAAAAATAAATTAGGGGCTTTGTTAGCCATTTGCTATGTTACCATTTTTTGTTCATTTGTGAAGATATGAGCTTGCTAGACAGTTACTAAAAGTGTTTGATATATAGCAAGACATGGGACACTCTATTTCCACATGGTAATTAATATGTAATGTAATAAAGATAATGAAACCAAACATGGGACCTTCTCTGGCTTTTACCTCTGCTGTGAATGAAGTCATGAGTCATTCTTATATGCAATGCTGCTTTATACTAACCTCTACCAGAGACTGGAGGGAAATCTGCTTAGTGTCTCCCACGAGAAAGTTTGTGATTGGCTAACATCACCATCAATTATCTAGGAATAAAGGGGGATACAGTCACTTCAAGAGAAAGAAACAAGTTGGACCCATATGTTTGATTATCAAAAACCTTTTACTTCTTTATCTCCTGGAGTTGAGGGTTGGGGATAAGGGATGGTCTTCAAATCACTGATTATTTTTATGAGATGCTGATTCTAAAACATTTATGAAGGACAAAACGTCCAAGAAAAGTCAAGGACTTCTTGCAGAAAAGGGCTATAGTGGGGGGATTTTCTCTATTAGACATCACATTTATATAAAGCAATAATAACTAGGACAGTGCAACATTGGCACAAAAACAAAAAAATTGACAGAAAATGAAATAGAGTTTAGAAACAAACTGACATCTATGAAATTTTGATATATGCAAGGTAACATTGCAGATTCTAAGAAAATGAAGGCCTTAATAAATAATACTGGAAAAACATATCCATGTAGAAAAAGATTAGTTTTAAAAATATTTTCTCATTTTAAACATAATATATGAATTATTCTATAAAAAAGACGTGATATATAAAACTAAAATTTTATGTGGCTAGTACCTTCAGTGCTAACACTGATGCCCTTTTACCTTGGACAATAATAGCAACTAATACTTATTTAGTTTGAAGTAAAAATTTTGCTAAGATACCATGAGAGTAAAGGTACCCCATTTCAAAGGAGGTACTGGACCATATGCAAAATGTATAAATAAGACATCAAGAAAACCTCACACCAAGTTAAGTGACTCTTATCCCTTCACTCACATCAATGGTATAAAAATATTAAGAGTTAGAAATTAGAACGAGAAGGTTCCTTCAGAGAAATCTACATATTGAGTCTGAAGAAAGAAAGCTGAAGGATCTTGTTCTCTGAAACTGAAAAAAGAGGGCTTTGTGAAGCTCAGTACGTGTCTCATGTAATGCAGTGGACAGGGGTCTGAGTCACACTAAGAAAATCTAATGGCCAGGACTGCCTGGTTGCTTTGACAATGAGTAAAAGAGAGGTGACAGCTTTGGGGCCACACAGCACTTACAGACTGTTCAGGGGCAAGAAATGGGCATTTCTCACAGAACAAATAAGGGACACATGTACGACAAAGCTGATTGGAGCAATTACTTACTTTCCATCAGGACAAACAGACCTCAACATTTTATTTTTATCTTACATTCTGTATTTTATGTAGTATTTTATATCTTATTGAGTTATCTAAATGAATTATCTTATTCGTGCTAATGGTCTGTCATTACTCTCTTTGGTTATCTACAGATATTGTCACTGATGTAAGTAAAGAGAGAAATGTGAACATGTTTTTATTATGACAAAGATGTAGAAAATTCCCTTTTTCCTGGTTGGCAAGTTCTAAATATCAAATCTGTATTTTAATATTACATTAATATTTTCCTATCTTACTTTGTATTATTTACTGGGGTATGGGGAGGATAGGAAATAATTATTTGCAAAGTCTCTGGCATTAGCCACTTACTGGGCTGGATATGTATACATGCATTCGAAATCCTCATTTTTACTCCATAAATTAAGTATCATTAACAATTTAGTTTATATAACCTGTTGGTTTGCTGTACCTGAACCAATATTTTTTACTTTTACTAAAACAAAGAAAAAAATGGAAAAAATATTAAAAAGAAATTTAGCATATGAATTGTATTTTTCAAAAGATTCTGTCATGAGATTTATCTAATTTTTGAGTTTTCCTAGTACATTTTAAATGTGACTTAATTAACAAAAAGAATGTGTTTAGACACAGAGACCACATTTAATGAGTAAAATAGATGTTACTATGGTTCAGAAAAACAAATTAATTGGCCTGGACCAAGATTTCCTAGAAACTTGTCTTCTAGAGTTCAAGATTGGAATCAAATTTGTTCAAAAGACTAATTCAGCTGGCATGTAAACACATGCCCTCACTGATTCTAGAGAAGAGACAAATACACATTGACTTCCAGGTGTCTGCCCAATAGTCATTTTTTTCTTCCTTATATAACTCTAGGGAGAATGCCTTGACAATAAACTAAATTTCCCAGCCTTCTTGCATACCTGAAATTTAAATGAACTCAAACCTCATTGAGTGGGACTTCCAGGAAGGTCACATTGTCCTCTTCCATTATCCTGCTTCTAATCTGGAGCCCAAGCAGAAATCTAGGTCAATTAGGGAAGGTGACAGTGGAAACACGTACCACACGGATTAGTCAGCTTGGGCTGCCAAAACAAAATACTATAGACTGAGTGGCATAAACAACAGGAATTTATTTCTCACAGTACTGGAGACCAGGAAGTTCAAGATCAAGGTACCAGTCAATTCAGTTTCCTGGTGAAGGTCCCCTTCCTGGCTTGTGGATGGCTGCCCTCTCTTTATGTCCTCTCTACAGCCTTTGCTGTGTTCCTGCATGTGGAAAAAAAATGCAAGCTCTCTATTGTCTTTTCTTACGGGGCGCTAAGCCCATCATGAGGGCCTTACCCTCTAACCTCATCTAACCCTAATTACCTCCCAAAGGTGCCATCTCCAACACCTTGGGGGTCAACATACAAGTTTGTAGGGGACACAAATATTTAGTCCATAACACTGAGATAGCCAGCTCAGAAAGATAGAAGGAATATGGGACCCTGGTGACTTTGGAGCTGCCATGTCAGCCTCAGATCACCTGCCTCTTGATTTCTACTGCTGGAGAGCAAAATAAACTTTTGTTATGTATATGCCACTGTTATTTCCAGTCTCTGATATAGCAGCTGAATGCAAATCCTAACTGACATAGACAAACATGCTATGTAATAAAGAAACAGTGAGGCAAATGTCACAAATTATATATATGAATATATGCACAAACATACACAATTACATTCTCTATATGTATATACACACACACACATAGATACACACATTCACACGCCATATAATATATATGGTATACCTCACACACATACACACATGTATATTTATACACATATACACCAATTATTGTGTATGTCCCCTGAAATTGTTAGGATGGACAAACTTGACTTAGTTACCCAATTGTAATTACTGTGGAATATTTGCTGTGCTGAAGTGACAAGCGCTATTCCAATTTATGGGCCATGCCACTAGTAAGGCTCACCTTAAAAACATATACATAAAATGACTTTATTTTTCATGTGTTCAGCCTTACGAAGGAAATCATTTACATTTGCTCCGTGGAAAACTGCAGATTGCCATTTTTATTTACTTTTTAAAATAAGTGAACTAGGGATTTCACATTATAACTTCCATAGGAGTAGAAACCAAGGGAAAAATCAGCGTTTAAAACAAGAGATAACAATGTCCCACATCTTTGGATGGTCACACTTTATTTTGAAAGGGTGATATTAGAATTACTTTCCATTCTTTCTCCATCTGTCAGGCTATATTTTACTTGGATTATATCAGTACAATTATATTTTAGTTAAAAATTCTTTCAAAGCGAATTGCATTTAATTAGAAAATAAGTGAAGGAGGCATGTCACACTTAGTGATTTGAGGCCACTTCAGTCATCAGAGTGTGAAAATCATTTCTCCAGATGGCAGCTTCCTGCTTAGCTGAGACCATGATCACCACAGTCGATTTTTTAAATCGTATTTACTTATATGTGTCTGTAATTAATTTTTAATTGCATGAACTCTTGACAAAAATAAAGTCAAACACCAAGGAATTATATTTATAAAGAAAAAGGCATCAGTGATCTCCTTTGGGAAGCATTTTTCAAGGCCAAATATCATGGTGTTGACCTTCACTTTTTTTAGGCTGACAAGTGGTGATTAACTACATAAAAGCATAGTTCCATGTAATGCAATTTGAAAATGTAGCAGGGCTTAAAGGCTGGTGGAAATAATATATCAAGACTTCTAAGTTTTAGCAAACAATTTTCTTACATTAATAGGCAATAGATATTTTCTATGTGTGTAAGAGAAATAAAGAAGAATGTACTGGCAGTTTTAAAAAGTATTGCTTTAGATTTAGTCTTTTAAAATAACCACTAACTGCCAAGAATTATGCTGGGTGCTCAGATTACAAGGTTGGGTGAAACAGGTAGTGAGGTAGAGAAACAGTGAGATTGGTTACAGCTCAGTATTTGCCTTATTTGAACAAAATTAAGGTCTATTAATAATGGTTATGATTTGAATTACTCCCCTTCAAAATTCAGGTGTTGTCAATGTGATAGTATTAAGAGGTGGGGCCCTTAAGAGATGATTAGGCCATGAGAGCCCCTCCTCCATTAATGGGATTAAGGCCCTTTTAAAAGAGGCTTCAGGCAGCAGCCTTTGGCTAGCTTGTCCTTCCTCCTTCTGCCGTATGAGAAAACTGCAGCAAAAGGCCCTCACCAGATAGAACCTGCTGGCACCTTAATCTCGGACTTCCCAGCCTCCACAACTGTGAGAAATAAATTTCTGTTCTTTATAAATTACTAATTCTCAGAAATTTTATTATAGCAACACAAAATGGACTAAGACAATATTTAAGTGAAGTCTGTATGTTATAAATGTAAGGATTATCACTAAAATAGTGGAAATAACATGGATAATATCCCAAATGAATTTAAGACAAAGAGAAGAAAAATCAAAACTTGGCAAATCCAAAGAAAGTAGAAAAGAAGACCAAAAAAAAAACAAAAACCAAAACCGAAAAAACAAAAAAGTGTAAATAGGAAACTTAATACCAGACAAAAAAGTAATCAAGAATCACAATGAATATAAATAGAAGATTCTATACAGATTATTTAAAAAGATCTCACGATTTCTCCAACACTTCAACCTCAACCCACATAATGGATTTATCATTGGAATGGCTGGTTTGAGCAGGAGGCCTGGCTCAACTTTGTGGAGCTGGCATTTCATTTTTCAGAGAGTGAATTTAGAAACCCTTGGTTATGCTTCTGGTTAAAAGGCTTCCATACTTCAGTGGCAAAAAGTGAAATGTATGTTTTTTGCTTATAGTTTAGATTTTAATGGGATTATGTCAATCTTTTATAATTTTCTGTAGACTAAATCACACCCTGAAACATATGGGCATAATTCCACAATTTCTTTTCCTTAGTGAAATCTCTTTGCAGAACAGATATAATTGACCTAATATTTCAGAGAGTCTCTACATATATAAGAATGGAGTCAGCATGCAAGATTTTCAAATCCCCTAGGGAGGAGAGGAGAGAAGTGGTTTTCCTTTTTTTTTTTTTTTTTTTTTTTTTTGAGACGGAGTCTCGCTCTGTCGCCCAAGCTGGAGTGCAGTGGCCGGATCTCAGTTCACTGCAAGCTCCGCCTCCCAGGTTCACACCATTCTCCTGCCTCAGCCTCCTGAGTAGCTGGGACTACAGGCGCCTGCCACCTCGCCCGGCTAGTTTTTTGTATTTTTTAAGTAGAGACGGGGTTTCACCGCGTTAGCCAGGATGGTCTCGATCTCCTGACCTCGTGATCCGCCCGTCTCGGCCTCCCAAAGTGCTGGGATTACAGGCTTGAGCCACCGCGCCCGGCGGAGAAGTGGTTTTCATATCAGATGGATGAACATGCAGAGATCATTAGTGGTTTCATGGTACCTTTTTGTTTACTAACTGTACTTCCTATTTATCTGCAATCTTATCACTCAGAAAGTTCATAAAGCTTCAAAGTACCTGCTCATTCATATTGCCCTATTCTCTATAAGAAGTCCTAAATTCTGTTCTGATTCACATGATATGGTAGTGTCTTCTGGGTCAAATGAAATCAATCTTGCTACTCAGGCCCTAGCTATTTTCACCAGGTTTTGGTACATGATCTGAAAGTATAACATCTGAAGGTAAGATAGGTCAGGTGTCCCTGAGGCTTCAGTTAAATGGTAACAACCTGGCCAATCACATTATTTCTTCTCATTAGGGTAAAGTTAATAGATAAAGAAGGAAGAGGAGAAGAAAAAGCAGTTGTCTTTCCAAACAATGCTTAGCCATTGTTCCAGTACTCATGATGGCTGTTGTACATATCAGTCTTGCATGGTCTGAGTGCAATATAACATTCCTGTACATGCTACCCTATGTGGAAAATTCCTACCATAAACCTGCTAAAGGTAATTTATGTGTAATTTTTCCTTGTGACCCTAAGGATCCTGAAAATTCCAATCAGGAAAACATATCTAGGGAACGGATATGAGTGAGGGAGAAATTCCAGCCTTGAATATTGTAAACCAAGACTGGAGCATGTTTTAGAATGCCAGAGTGATGTGGTTTGGCTCTGTGTCCCCACCCAAATCTCACCTTGAATTGTAATAATCCCCACCTGTCAAAGGCGGAACCAGATGGAGATAATTGAATCATGGGGACAGTTTCCCCCATGCTGTTCTCATGATAATGAGTGAGTTCTCGTGAGAGCTGATGGTTTTATAAGGTGCTTTCCCTTCACTCGGCTCTCATTCTCTCTTCAGCTGCCCTGTGAAGAGGTGCCTTCTGCCATGATCATAAGTTTCCGAGTCCTCTCCAGCCGTGTGAAACTGTGAGTCAATTAAACCTCTTTTCTTTTACCCAGTCTTGGGCAGTTCTTAAAGCAGTGTGAGAACGGACTACTACACAGGTGTTGGAGCAGGTGTCTATAGGTCTCTCAGATCAGAACAAGGCTTGCAGAAAGATGGTCTTAACTTGAAACAAAAAACCTAATCTCTTTCCTCTGCCTGCAGCCAGAGGGAGATACCTCATAATGGGATTGTTTCAGGGACAAGTAGCCTTTGGGAGTAAAGAGCCGGTGCGGAATATACCCAAAATATTCCTTTAGATGTGGTTTTCCCTAAGTTTTAGAGAAGATTTCAGTATTTTCTACATTGTTTTGCCGCTTTTCATAGCACTGACGCAGAGTTACTGAATGTATTTTTTCCCAAGTTGTTAGAAATGAGTCATAAAATAAATGACTTGTGTTTGACTTTCAAGTGTTTCTAGCACCAAGCAGTAGCAGTAAATGAAATCCTTCTAATATTTTCTATGGGTGGAAATGTGTCAGATTCCCATGGCTTTTAGGTTAAACTAGAGTCAATTTAAATTTAGTATGTTTCATCACATATAAAGTAAGTTTACTCAGAAACTGTCAAGCGTGTGTCAAGGTGTTATCTGAAAGTCAGAAAATTCACTTTGTGCTTCATAAATAAGTATAGGTGAATTACTTCCCTCCTATATCTCTTTAAAACAAATGTATTTTGTTGAATGCCTTGGGCATTCAGCCCAGAATGAGAGAACACAGAATGTTTTAACTGAAAAAATAAAATAAAAAAAACACCTAAGAGATCAGCTAGTGTAATCCATTAATTTTACAAAGGAGGAAAGCAAGGCACAGAGGTAAGTTTCTCTCTTGGGGGTCTCACAGAAAGCTAGTAGCCTAAATACTGGTCTCATGACACCCATTCCCATGGTCTTTGAACCATAAAATTATTCTGCTGTCAGTAGCATTAAATGTTTCCTCTCCACCCATGCTGAGGATGTAAATTCCCCATAAAAAGGGAATCAATGTGATCTTTTTCCTGCTTCAGAAATGTTTTCCAGGTTTGTTCTCCCACTTACTCCTTCATGTCACATTCCTTTCTATGGATTTCTGAAAATGTGTCCAGTTGCCTGACTATGGGGTACAGTCTATTTCCCAATCCCTGTGGAAGGAGGACCCATTGGATGGGCTGCCTGGCTTTGCATTAGGTCTCTCCCTACAGGCTTCCTCTCCCTTGGGCTCTCCGGTTTCAGCCTTACTTATTTCAGCTCTGAAACAGGTGATGTCGCACCACTGTACCAGATCCTGCTCACTCTCAGTACTTTGAATTTTGAGCCTGTTCCCAGACTCAGCTCAGCCTAATACCCTGGGATAATCAGAGAAGTCTTAACTATGTCCATATCAGTACTTGATGAGCCATTTGAAGCCTGTGTGTTCTTTCCTCGGTAGAATAGTACTAACATAATCTGCAAAATATTTAGAATACTAAGAATTTCAAAAAGAAACTAAGCCATCCATACTTTTCTGTTTTGAGACAGTCTTGCTTTGTCATCTAGGCTGGAGTGCAGTGGCATAATCACGGCTCACTGCAGCCTCAACCTCCTGGGCACAAGTGATTCTCTCATTGCAGTCTCCAGAGTAGTTAGAACTACAGGTGTATGCCATCACACCCAAATGATTTTTTGTATTATTTAGAGACAGGGTCTTGCCATTTTGACCAGGTTGGTCTTGAAATCCAGGACTCAAGTGACTTACTTACCTTTGCCAAAGTGCAAAGGTAATCCCTTTGCACTTACTGTATTTCAAGACCTTGGCTAGGTTTTCAAGATAAAGCAGGAAAAAGTAAATAAAAGGCCCTAAATTGTGAAATTTACAGTCTGAAGAACCAGACTGTAAATGGGTGATTATAATACAGGATAATGGAAGACAAGGGAAAAGAGTGTGCTGTAAGACCAGGGCATCAAACTTGGGTACTCAAGGAAGGATATTTCAATGAAATAGTATCTTAGCTGAGGCCTGAAGTATGAAAAAGATTTAATCAGACAAAAGAGTGAAGTGGGGACGTGCTTCAGGTAGAGGGTACAGCTTTGGCAAGGCTCTAAGGTATAAAAATAGTCTGTGTGAAGAAATAAAAGAAGTTCAGTATGTCTGAAGTATAGAATGGAGGGCAGTTAGTGGAAAGGTTGAGTGAGTGTTCTGGAGTGAGATCTTGCCCAGCCTTATAAACCACAGAGGAGAGTTGGGGCTTAGTTCCAGGAGTGATGGTGTGCTCTTATAGGGTGTTAAGCACTGGGGTGACATGATCCAATTTGCCTCAAAAGAATCAGTTTCGCTATAAAGTCATAGGTGGATGGGATGGAGACAAATCCAGAAGGAGAAATGTCACTTTATAGATGTTTGAATAATTGAGGCAAGGATAATTTTGATCTAGAAAAGAGACAAGGCTGCAATGATAGAGAGAAAAAGACATATTCAATAAATTTTTAGAAGGTAAAATAAATGTAATTCTGCATTTCTTTCTGGAGGCTTCTTGTTTCTCTTTCTATTATCAATAATTCTCTCCTCCATGCCGTGCTGCCTTTCACATGGCTGAAAACTTCAGCTCTCAGCTTAATGTCGTCTTCTCAGAGAAGACTTTCCTGACCACCCTATTTAAAATGGCTCCTGTCCTCACTCTCTCAGAGTACCGATTTTATTCCTTCATAAAAGACTATTTTATTTATTTGCAATGCTATAATTAGTATCTGCTTTCCCCATTAAACAATAAGCTTCATGAATTCAGGTACCATGTTTATTTTTTTCCGTATGGAATACCCAAGGTCTGACTAGCTTCTGCCATACAGCAGGTGCTGAATAAATTTGCTGAACATGAATGTGGGCGGTAGATTGAGGATTCAAGGACACCCAGATGTCTGGCTTGAATACCATTAACTGAGATAGAGAACTCCACAATAAAGGAACAGGTTTGGAGGAATATAAGATATGCTCAGTTTTGGACATGTTGATTTTGAGGTACTGTGAGATTTCATAGTAGAAATGTCTATCAGGAAACCGAAAACATAGATTTGGGGTTTAGCAAAGAGATCTAAACTGGAGATATGTATCTCCAGAAATAGATATATTTCAGAGCTTTGCTCAATATTTATGTTTTCTGCAATACAGAATCATACATAACTTGATTTTTCCAACTTAAATGTATATCTTGAAGCTTTCCATGTTCTTTAATATTCTTTTACATTATTTTCATGATTGAATAATGTTCCATTGGGCAATTGTCTCATAGTTATTTAACTAATTGTCTTTTGTTGGATATTTAGATTGCTAACAGTTTTTGTCATTGAGTGTAATCTGTAATGGACAATCTTCAGCTAAGACATGATTCTCACTAGTGAGTAATTCTTGAAAAGTGTTTTCTAGAAGTGGAATGGCTAAATAAATGAACATACAAAATTTTATGGTTTCGTTCTATAGCAGGATAATATTTCGATGTATAGATTTATCCTTTTACTTAGAATCCACTTATTTGCCCTCCTTCCATGCCTGCTTCACACTTCATTCAAGCAATGTGGTTATGACACCCAAAGAAATAACGTGTTTGTCTCTGAAAACAAAAGAAAAAAATGAAATGCTAGCTTTTTTCTTAAAAGCCTGAAGCCTTAGGGAGACAAATAATTCTTGGCAAAGAGGAAAGAGAAGAGATGGAAGGGAATTTCACCACTTCATTACAATTAGAACTTGGTATAGAAACAAGCTGAATAAAAAATATATATATATATTATATACATATGTATATCGAACCCTGCTCTTGCAGACTGATATTGATACTCTTATTAGTACCTATTGCCAAATTATGAGAGTATTTTTAGCCTATAAATTTAGAAGACTTTGTACCCAAAGACCTAGGTTATATTTTAGAATTAGTACTATTTTTAAAAATTAAAATCAGAATCAAAATTTAAATATCTAATAACATTAATTCTTTTATTCATTTTAAAATAAATCACAAGTCTAATAACAATCAAATTCTCTTTGACAGTTCACAGATTCTCTAATGTGATATATTCTCAAACATTTCAAACGCCTTAAGTAACAACAAAAAAATCACAATAATTTCAATTTTTCTCAGAAGCTGAAAAGTATTAATAACATGGATTTGGTATACTTTTTCTTTATCTCTATGCTTATTTTATACTTCCTCAGGATTATATAAATATTTATCACCCATATGTTGTCCACCAGTAGTTCCATGCAATTTGGAACAAGCTGAATTGAGATGCAGAATTTGAGGAAATTCTCCTTCGCCATCTAATAAGATGAAGTCTTTCTTAGAGACTTACAGTAATCAAACTTTTGAAATCCATGCATTTGCTTACAAATAACTACTTCATATGTTTTAAAATCAGCTTTATTGAAGTATAATTTATGAAAAAACAAAATGTACCCATTTCAAGTGTCAAATTTGATTGTTTTCACAAATATACACAGTATATATATAAATATATATAGTAAATATACATATTATG
>NW_012118877.1:715100-776046 GCF_000951035.1 Colobus angolensis palliatus
ATCCGGCCACTGCACTCCAGTTTGGGCGACAGAGCGAGACTCCGTGTCAAAAAAAAAAAAAAAAGAAAGTTAGCTTTTTCTTGGTTACTTATGTTTCCTCAATGGTATCAGTAAGTAAGCACACAAAAATGTAGCCAACCTCTAAAAAGCAGCTAATTAAAAAGGTCTATCACACTTGCACACAGAGAACATATCCTTGAGCCACTTCATTCTTAGTCAAAGACTCTTTCTCATCAATCACAATCACAGGTGAATACTATTATACAGAGACTATAAACCATTTGACAACCGGGAGCATTTCCCATCATCCTCAGAATTAAAAGCGCTCTTTACCAGCCACTCTTGAGGACATACCAGAGCATTTCACTGTAAAGCATGAAAATAACTACCAAGTGACCAAGGACATTTTCAAAGGAACTCTAAAATATTTTTCACATAAGATTAGCAGAAAACAATGGGTCAAAGGCAGCAAGAACAGAAGTCTGGAGGTTAAAATCAGGCAATCTTGCTATGCTTCGATGTGGGTGTTTCTGCTGCCAACAGCCTTGCTGGTCTCGTGACTTGCTGATATCTGAGCTTGGGAGATGTAAGGTTTTCATCCATGGCAGTGCAAAATACTCAGTTCCCTTAATGATCAGCAGTCACAGTTTTTTACAACAAATGTAATTTACTAATAAGCGGTACCAAGAAACAGCAAAAATGTAGGTATTTTTCCCATGTCAACTCCCTCCATTTAAAAATGACTCATCATACCGGGAGGAGTGACCTCCCCTCCGAAGTAATGAGCACGTTGATATTGCAGGGGAATTCCATCTGATGGTAGCTGAAGTCATAATCCACCTTCTGCCACGTTATGAGGTTGCTCAGGGCAGTCACATTATGAACACCTATGAAGGCAGGAAAACACTTTCGGTCATTTGACTTTAATCATCTCAACTAATCAGTTTTGCTGACACCAATGATGAGCAATGAAGTTTCTACCGCTTTTAATAAAGGGTATGAGGCGCTGTCCAATTTACTAAACATCACTAAGTGTGTAGGCTTACAACACTCTTGGTCAAGGTAGAACTTTCTGGGGCCAGGGGATCCCCCCACAAATCTAATACCTAGCATCTGGTATGCACCTAGACATAAAGTAGTTCCCAAGCAAGTATGGTTATTTCTAAGTGGTGTATTTACAGGGCTAAAATAAGGAAACACTAAAACTACCTTCATACATACATCAGCCTAGTGAATTTTACAGATTTTATATTCCCCTTTGCCTTAAATGTGCCCAGTCTACCTCATTTTTTCTTCTACCTTTACCTCTTGAGCTGATCACCAGCAGTGTATTCTTAACTGTCTTCATTTGAGCACTGGTAAACAATCTGCTTTCTTGTGATTTTATAATATATTCCATAACTGAGGTTAGTGCAAACCATTTGATCTATTATTTTTCAGACATTCTCTGAAAAACGTTTAAAAACTTTACAATGGGAGGTTAAAAAATAATTAGCCAGGCATGGTGGCAGGCGCCTGTAGTCCCAGCTACTTGGGAGGCTGAGGCAGAATGGCGTGAACCTGGGAGTTGGAGCTTGCAGTGAGCCAAGATTACGCCACTGCACTCCAGCCTGGACAACAGGGCAAGAGTCTGTCTCAAAAAAAAAAGAAAAATCTATTAGATCAGCTTCCTCCCATTTCAGTTTTTTAAAAAGCTATTTGGGGCAGGTGCAGTGGCTCACACCTATAATCCCAGCACTGTGGGAGGCCAAGGCAGGAGGATCACTTGAGCCCAGGAATTCAAGATCAGCTGGGCAACATAGTGAGACCCTGTGTCTACCGTTCCTTACACTCACTGAATGAAAAATTTTAGGTTACATACAACTACACAAAGAGCCCAACATTGTAGGCCCATACAGATGGCTCCAACCATCTGCTGACGCAGTAAAACTTTTCACCAAAGAACCCTTATGACCCTCAACATCTAATACTACCCTTTATATTACTGCTCCCAACATCTAATACTACCCTTTATATTACTGCTCCTTTATATTAATACTACCCTTTATATTATTGCTCCATTATAAATAAAGTAAATATACATATTATGTATACATATAGTAAATATAGGCTATATGTAGTAATATATACTGTATCTATAGTATATACTGTGTATATAGTAAATATATATACTGTATTTCATAAACATATATACACAAAAATATATATATACACCACTTACAATCATGACTGTAGAACATTTGCATCATTTTGAAAGGTTTTCTTGTGCCTCTTTAAAGTCAGTCTCTTTCCTTTGTCCTGCTTGCTAGAAGTCAGTGATCTGCTTCTGTCACTACAAACTTGTGCCTTTTCTGGAATTTCATAAAAATGAAATCATACAGAATACAGTCATCTGTGTTTAGCTTTATTCCCTTGCTTAATGCTGTTGAGATTTATCTAACTTGCACATGCCAGAAGTTTGTCTTTATATTGAAGGGTAGTATTTCATTGTATGGATATACCACAATTTAAAAATTGATCCTTCAGTTAATAGGCATTTGAGTTGCTTCCAGTCTTCTTTTTTACTATTGTGAATAATGTCGCTGTGGTCACTGGACTACAAGCCTTTGTATCAACATACAGCATGTTTTTATTTATCCTGGATAAATACATAGGATTATAGTTTCTTCTTATATGGTAAGAGTATATTTCACTGTAAAAAAAAAAAAATACCAAACTATTTCCTATGTGGCTGTACCATTTTGTATTCCTACTGTTAACGTTGGAGAGTTCCAATTGCATCCTTACCAGCAGTTAGTGTTTGTCCAGAATTTGTACTGATTGTTTGATGCTGCTATCTGGGGTCTTCACTTTTGAAAACTAAATATCAATATTTCAAACAGATTGGCAGTTACAATACTGCTCAGGAAATACAAGTACCAGGGTGTTGGACCAAAGTCCCTTACTCCCTTACATTCAATAAGAACATTCCTCAAGACACACCACTACGGTATCAGTACAGAATAGAGTTAAATGAAGCGATTTGCAGGAGTTCTGACAAAGGTGCAAAAGCAATTCCCACTGAATAAAGTGATTTAATTAGAATTAGGGAGCTCTGTTCCTTCACTTAGGTTTGAGGTGTCTGAGTTCAAATATATGTCAGTGAATTTTTCTCCATTGTACTCCATCCTATAATTTCTTAATAAGACTGGCTAGTGATAATCTACACATTCTCTTGTCATATAACATAGCATTTTTCTTCTCCCTTTATCAAGTTAATGTGTAGATTTGTGTAATCTGTGTATTTGTGTGATCTACTTCTGCTAGAAGTAAAAGAAGACAGAAGCTCAGATGTAGAGTGCTGTCTGTCTGAAAACGTTCATGTTTATAGACAGATGCTATACACCATAAGACACCCAGACCTCTCCAAAAGCTAAAGTAAGACCTCCAAAGTCAAATTCTGGATGGAGATTGCATTTTTAGGCCCTTTAAGCTCATCTTCTTGGGCTGTGGTTTTCTGTGGTTATGAAAAAGGATATTTATATGCAAGAACATTATTCAACATTTTAATGAGGAAAGTGTTTTATGTATGTATGTGTATGTGCACTTGTGAATGCTTAAATAGGCACTAGTTAAAAGAAGAAAAGTATTCTTTGTATTTGAATTGAGGGATCCAAGGCTTCGTTCTCATTATCAGGGCAGGCATGAGTTCAATAAAATTTTTCAAAGTTCTCTCTACCCCTAGGACTCTCAGAACTCCAAAGGCTACAGTTATAAAATAAAGGAGAGTCCTGGTACCAGTAACGATTTCCTTCCAAGTTGGTGTGTTCCTGCCAAGTTTGAAGCCCAGGGAGTTTAAAAATCATTCATAGTTTTTCATTAACTTTGACTTTAAAAACACTAGAGAAGTAGTTTTACAAATATTGTACCTGTTAAGGTTAACGTTAGTGCAAATGAATCATTGAGATGATTACAACCTGGAATCGGGGTGGGAGTGAGACGGAGTTCAGGAACATCCTGCCTTGTGCCCTAGAACATCACTGCCACCATCACAAACAGTTGGAATGAAGCTGTGACACCAGCTGCCTAGTTTTGAAAGTGATAAAGAAGGATTTTGAATTCACTGTGGTAAAACTTAGGCTTTCGTGCTAAATCCTCCTCTCCTCCTGCTTGTTTCCCTTTTTAGGAAGCTTGTGGCTGACCACCTGGTGTTCTGAATCATTAATTCATGGGAGACATTCTGTCAGGAATAACGTGTAACAGGCAGCCTGGCAACTGCCATCCAAACCCTTCCAGCTCCCCATTCACTTTAAATTCATTTCAGTAATTATTTATTGTACACATACTATCACGCCCAGCCTGGTGCTAGGCAATGGGGCTTTCAAATGAACTAGAGCATATAATTCTTACCCCGGAGATTTAAAAAATTTATTGGATGCTGCATTTATTTAGAAACAGTAGATGAACTATTGCATGAAACAGAAAAATTACAAAATTCTTTTGTGCATCAAAGCATTATGAGAATAACAAAATGGGGAAGAATTAGCTTCAGTTCTTGAGGACCTGCCAAGCGACAGGTGCTGTATGGTTATAGACACTGGGTAGCTTTCATGTGTAATTTCATTTAATTCTCAAAGCTAAGTTAGGAGAAAGGTATGAAAACTCCTACATTACACATGAGAAAAATTGAGATCTGGGGAAAGACTGGTTTCCTAATCTTTCTCACTGCAATGAAAGGTGATTGAGTGGGTTAGAGAAACCACCAGGACCTCCAGGGAAAAACTAAGTGTCAGGTGTCTGGGGCATGTATAGGAGCATCAAGAAAAATCAAAGATATTAAAAGCCAGATGAGATGGGTCCCGGAAAACCAGAAGATAAAAAGGTCACAGATTCACAATCTGAAATCCAGATTAAATATGCAAAAATATATATCCTATAGGAATTGAGGGAACATGGTGTCAGTGAGCACACAGAAAATCACCAATAAGAAGACTTTACGGGAAGGCAGTTTTGGAACAAAGTTCTGGTTGTTCATGATTTCCAGGTAGTAGAAACCCGTCTTGCAGTCAGAAATCAAGCAACTGAGAGTGGTGGAGACAGGGGTGGAATTTTTGGGAAGAAGAAAGTTAACAGTGTCTGATAGAGCACATTTTTCCCATTTGACATGTCTGTAATAACTTATTTTAAATTATATTTTTTGAAGAAGCCTTGAAAAAAGTCATGTCCGTTATGTTTCTCAATTATAATAATTATCTAAAATTAACTGATATGCTCTTTAGGTTATCAAATCTAAATATTTTGTGCTTTCAGTTTGTGAAGGCATTCTGGGCCTAAGAACTGTTGTTGTTCTTTTAATGTATTGGTTATCACACGAGAAAATCAGAAGCACAAACATTTAGCTCTGCAGAGAATAGAATAATGAGAAATTTGTTACCTGTTTAAATCCTCTAGGTGACGCACTTGAAATTTCATGGTTATTCTCTTAAATATTATTTTCCTTGTGTTGCTGAATTCATTTCAAACACAAGCTTCAATCTAGTAAAGATCTCAGTCAAAAAGAGATGTCTCTCCAATTAAGGTTATAATATTCTACTTGGAAACTAGGACCAGTGACACAGGCAGTATTAAGAGTTTCTGAGTAATGACTGCAAGTACTTCAAAGTACTGTTGTATCTGCCAGGGTCACTGGAGTGCTGAGTGTACTAGTTCATTGTGTCGGAAGACAAAATGGATTCAAGTGCATTGTTAATTGACTTTAACAATGCAGCAGCTTTCAAAAGGGATAACAATTAGCTGGGGACAAAAAGAACCACAGACAACTTTAATATACATCTGAAAGTATTGTAGCCTTTTATGACTACTGCTTTTTCCTAGAAAAAAGGAAACATTAATACTTTTTTATTTGAGATTCCTGTTTATTTGGAAATAATCACAACATGTTATTTAATTCGAGGAGGTAACCATGTAAAGCAATGATATTGACAAAGAAGGCAAAATTCGAATTACCTCTAATTCTGTAGTTTGCAGAAACTTTCTATAATTTTGTATTTTAGTATATCCTAATGTATTAGTTGCAGTAAAATTGGCTCCTACCCCTAACCAAAATTGTGTTCACTCTGATGATTGAGAAAATGTCTAAATCAGCAGTTCTTAAACTGAAAGCTAAACATTAATCACTCAGAGAGCTAGTTTAAAATGCTGATTCTCAGCCAGCTCAGTGGCTCATGCCTGTAATTCCAGCACTTTGGAAGGCCAAGGTGGGCAGATCACGAGGTCAAGAGATCGAGACCATCCTGGCCAACATGGTGAAACCCCGTCTCTACTAAAAATACAAAAATTAGCTGGGTGTGGTGGTGCGTGCCTATAGTCCCAGCTACAAGAGGCAGGAGAATCGCTTGAAGCTGGGAGGCAGAGGTTGCAGTGAACCAAGATTGCACCACTGCACTCCAGCCTGCCAACAGAGGGAGACTCCATCACAAGAAAAAAAAAAAAAAGGCTGATTCTCCCAGTCATTCGGATGCAGGTAGGCCACAAAATACACATTAAAAGTTAAATAAATGCCAATGTAGACTGGAATTAATAACGAAAATACTTGTGTCTTACTAAAAGCAATATCAATCCTTCTAGCCTCTTGATGGGATGTGATATGAAGTGGTAGCAGTAGCTGTGATATGAAGTGGTAGCAGTAGCTCTGTGTTTAGACCCAAACTTAGTTTCCATTGACTTTACCATCGGAGATCTTTATTTCACCTTTAAAATACAGTTGCACTGATCGTAAAGTGAAAGAAAAAGAATCTATGTTGTGAAAGGACATGAAATAATATCCATAAATCACTTAATGCCTGCCACACAAATGTTATTCCATACATTCTTGATTTCTCTTTTGTCTTGATTTTGTTATTTGACCAAGTTATTTTGCTTCTACTTTTATCCATTGAGTTCTCACAGGAAGAATGCTTAAAGAAATACTCTGGGCCATCCATCTTTCCTAACATTCTGTGACACTCTCACTGCTCTCCAGAGAGAGTCAGCACATCTGCGCATACACTGTAACCAGGTGAGCTGGGTTGTCTCTTACCAGCTCAGCACCAGCACTATGCCCTTCCAAGGCTGAGAACTACATTTCCCAAAATCCCCTTCCCTCTATGGTTCTGGCTTGGAGGCTGCTAAAGAGAAGAACTGCGACTAGAGGGCCAAAGCAAAGAGGCGATCCTATTCCCAGAAGGTGTGGTGGAGAGGCTTGAGGCTTTCCAAGGACAACTCTGTGGGTTCCTGGTTTTGGATCATGGTGATGGGGAGCAGCGGCTGCTCAGACTCCTGGGTGAGCTCCAGCTTCTCTGCCCACTCCAGTGCTTCAGGCTAAAGTCATCAGGAACTGTTTCCCAATCCTCCAGCTGCAGCCTGCCAAACATTCACTTCCCTAGTGACTTCTACATTTGTGGAAGCCTTCATCCCTCTGTTGGTTTTCTTATTCTATTGATACTTACGGTGATTCTGGTTTTCCAATCAGACATTGACTGATGCGCTAGAGCAGCAGCCCGCAACCTTTTTGGCACCAGGAACCAGTTTTGTGGAAGACAATTTTTCCATGGAGTTAGGGTAGCAGGATGGTTTTGGGATGAAACTATTCTACCTCAGATCATAGTTAGATTCTCATAAGAGCACGCAACCTAGTTCCCTCACACGCACATAGGGTTTGTGCTCCTATGAGAATCTAATGCTGCTGCTCATCTGACAGGAGGTGGAGCTCAGGCAGTAATGCTACCTGCCACTTACTTACCTCCTGCGGTGTGGCCTGATTCCTAACAGGCCATTGACTGGTACTGGTCCAGCCTTGAGAGTTGGGGACCCCTGCAGTGGAATACCCTGTCACTTACTCTTACATTATGTCTCCTGACTAACGTGTTTTCTAGCAAATACTTATGTGATATAGGGTACCCCAACCCACATTCTAATTCTCTTGAAGTATCCCCAGGAGAATACGTCTGCTTTCAAGCAGTCTGGTTTTATTTCACCTTTAATATGCTGGTCTTCATTATTATGCTCATAAAAATTGAGCATCAGGTGTGTCAGGATAATGACCTCAGGGCCACACTAAAAGTGCAGTCTAGGTCGAAACAAGATTTAAACCCTCTTCAATCCTAAAATTATAAGTGGAAACGTTTAAAGAACAACTGGCATTGACATTTAAACTAGCTACTGGGCATTTGATTCTAACATTTCAATCATTATTTGCAATTTTATCTCATCAATTTCTTACATTTTGCAAATAGTATAGAACTGTTTTTTTTCCCCCCAAATACTGGCTCTAAAGTAAAACCTAAAATAAGCCAAACTTTGCTTCCCAGATGATGGATCTATTGTCTTCCAAAAACTTCCTAAATTTAGGCAGACTAAGACATCTTCCTATCCACCAATGGAATGATTAGTTTTGTCCCTCACCAATGCTAGATCTGACTGCCAGATATATAGCTCATTTCACACCATAAAATGCTATATTTTGTCAAAGATGATTATGATATGACCTATGATCAAATTAGGTAAGAGAATTTTTCTGTGGAGTAACAACAATCATAGGCACAAGACTGATCATTCTTATTCATGCCATTCTGCTTTTAGTATTTTCTTATTTGCTTTGTTCTCATTTTAGCCTAGTAGAGATCTAATATATAGAATGCCTATTACGAGCCAAAACATTTCAAGATGATAGGCACATGTTAACCATTCACATTAGACATTATTATCTTCACATATGGGGTGGGCTTACTGAGGCTAAGAAAGTTAATGAATTTGCCCAAGGTATGTAGCTAGAATGTAGAATAGGTGATTATTAATCCCTGATTTGTTTGATTCTGAAATGAGTGTAATCCCCATTCTGTTTCATGTTATGTCTTATTATTTTCTAAGAAAAAATATTCCAGAAAGAAGCATTGCTTGTGATCCAGCAAGCTGAACAAAGAATAAAATTGAGTGTTCAGTTGCTGTTCTTTTATCTCTTTAGGAGACTTCATTGAAAATAAAGTCCTATGTACCAGGACCCCTTCCTTCCCAAGCATCTTGCACAGTGGAGTCACAATAATTATTTTTTCTGCCAATCTGCAGAAAGTTTGAGCATTGCACACCAGCAGACACTCTTTGTTAAGTGAAGCATTAGCTGATTTCTGATGCCTTATGGGATATTCTTCAGTATTTCAGCTAGAACATACTCATTTCAGAGTTCCTCTCCTGGTACTTTTTTAAAAGAAAATATTAATTACATAAAATATCATTAAAAACTCTATACATTTCAAAGTTTGTCTTTCGCTGTGGTCAGAGTAATAGCAAACAGACAGTTGCAATTCAGTATCCATGAATGAGTACATTTGTAGTGACAGTCTTATGACCAACAGGGAATGCCAAGCATTCCCTATGTCACCAGACCTATTCCCCCTAGGGAGAAGTGCCTGAGGAGGAGGGCTGGTATTGGGTAAGTCAACCACCATAGTGCTTCCGGGTAGAGATTAAGTATGAGAAGCAATACTTAAGAACTCTCGTCCCTATTGAAATGCCTTTTTATGTCTGGATTTCCTCATTTGGGAATTATGATCTCAGCTCCATTTATGGAGGGTTTCCCTGCACACATCATTCAGCAAAATAGGTTTGGGACTACCTCATACTGGTAGACATGGAAGGTCTCAGGGCGGGCAATTTTATTTGGTTGTGCTCTGCTTCTTTCCTCCTGACCAGCATAACTTCAAGTGCTAAGACAGTGGATGAGACTTGGGTAAAGGGCCCTAAGAGCCCAGAGTTTACTCTAGGTCAAAACATTCCCCTGGATGTTTTACTTGGGTATTAATGGGAATTACAGAACTAAAAGAAAGAATTCAGATGAAAAGAGAATATAATAGCTCAGCTGTGAATATTCACAACCTATAATAGCAACTTAATGCATTTGAAAGTTTTAAGGAAGCCTCCTTACCTTTGTTTAATACTGTTTTCCAAATTTGAGCACTGAATATTATGATTTATACTTTCTTGGATAAATTGTGCTTCTTGGGACATAAAGTTTGGAAAAACCTTATCTGGGTATTAGACTAGTGGGGCAACAGGAGCAAGATCCATGCCAGGATCAGGAGTGCCACATAGGAATGTAGATCCGAAGACCTACTGTCACTCACACACACACGCACGCAGTTTGCACTCTGCCTTTTTCCCAGGAACCTAAGGTACAGACTGCCTAGCTGCCGGAAGGCCATAGCACACAGCACATAGCACATCTATACAGATATAGAAAAGATGCATCTTTTAGCCTCTGGTTTTGTTTTGAAGATAAATCAATTCTAACTGAATTGCATGTATTTTATGCTTTCAATTCTTTTCATTTGCTATCTTTTGTTACATTCAGTAACATCTTGACAAAACATTGATTTGTTTTGTCTAGCTTTCTTGTCTCCTATAACATTAGTCTGGAAAAAAATTTGAGGGGGTAGGGGCTACAGTAATTTCTCCTGGAATAGTCGCCACCCATCTCAGGCATGCAGCAGTTGGCCAATTGCCCTTCATTGCGTGAACTGTTCATTCTGAGTGTACCTGATTGATCCTTTCCGACAACTGGTGAGATAGCTTCCTTAGACTGAGAATGTTTTATTATAGGTAAGGACAAACAAGTGATTAAAAAATCATACACAGATATTAGATGCTGGGTTAGGCCTTTAACAAAGTGTTCATTTTTTTAATGGAGGTGGCTATTAATTAAGCACTATGTATTTAAGTAGAACTCTTACTTGTAAATATGTAACTATAGTTATTTAAATGTGCAAATTAGTTTTATTTGTGTTTGGAAAGTAAATGTGTCAACATTTTCATGTGAGTGCAGGTCAAGTTATATTCTTTTTATATTGGAATATATAGTGAAGTTTGTTTTCTTGTATAAAGAAAAAAAAAATGGTAAAAGAATATCGATGACCTTGAGGGGAAATACCTTCAAAGCAGAGAAAAAATGTGTTCTCTAAAAGTTTAGCTAATAAAACACATATGTAGAAGTCTGACATGTTAATGGCTGAGGAAATGGACAGTACTCATGTCTCTCAGTACTGGACCCATGTCGGACGTCATAACCAAAGAAAACTGCGGTCTAATCAGACACAGGGAACAGTTGATGCTAGATTAATCACAATCACTTGTTATTTCAGACTGAAGCAACATCAATTCGGTTGTGTGCTGTTTTATATGTGAATATACACTTATATTGCCATGCAGGGAAGATGAAATCTTGCAGAAAAGATTCAAAAGGCATTGTCTCTGCAGGGAGAGTCTTGGTTGATACAGCTAAGCACTGTACTCCTTGATAGGTTGTCCCCAGAGTGGGGATGCAAAGTGAGTACTTTAGGTTCCCTCTGAGAGATTTAAGATGACCTAATGCCAGGCGCGGTGGCTCATGCCTGTAATCTCAGCACTTGGGAGGCGGAGGCTGGCAGATCACGAGGGGTCAGGAGATCGAGACCATCCTGGCTAACATGGTGAAACCGCGTCTCTACTAAAAATACAAAAAAATTAGCCAGGCGTGGTGGGGGGCGCCTGTAGTCCCAGCAACTCGGGAGGCTGAGGCAGGAGAATGGCGTGAACCCGGGAGGCGGAGCTTGCAGTGAGCCGAGATTGCGCCACTGCACTGGAACCTGGGCGACAGAGCGAGACTCCGTCTCAAAAAAAAAGAAGGGAAGACCTAAATCCCAATGTTCTGTTTCTGTACTGACCAGGCAAGACTGATTTTACGCTGGCTGCCCATACAGCTTACTTACTGTGAGAGTGCACATACCTGGGGGTAGGAACATTCCTGTCAGTTTACAATGTGTCAAATCATCTTTGGATATTAAAAAAAAATCCAGTCTCTGTATTTGCAAAGTTGAGAATCCTTGTTTTTCAGATTTTTCAGTGAGTCCAATCTAGGTATTCTCCTTAAAACCACCTAAATGAATAGAAGCTTTCCAAAGCTGCCATCTGTTTTGCCAAATAATCTTTTCCAACCTATTAAACATTGTACATTTCATCTAACAGACAAGTCGACCACAATAATGCTCATTGTAAAATAATGTTATTTTAATGATTAACGTATTAATCATTGCTGTTACTTCTGACCATCTCCTTTTTCATAGATAATATTATCCTATATTAGTAAAATCCTTTACTCTCACAATATTCCCCTTCACAGAAAATTATAAGTCAAATTTCCCAAATTACTTTATTTATTCCCAAGATTTCTCCTTTCTTGTTTTGTAATTTCCTCAAGTAATTTTTGTATATTATCATGCCAAATAATTATACATATATGTATATAGAAAGATAGATATTTTACTAATTCTTTCACTATTAAGGTAAAATAGACATTTTTGGTTACTTGGAAGTAAATAATGAGAGGAAGGAAATAAAATGACCCCAGTACATGATTAAAAGTACAAAGTTGGGCTAGATGATGTCCATAGCTTCCCCATTCAGCTTAAAATGTATCAGTCTAACAAAGAAAATCACACAAATGTAGAAAAACAATGAGAAATATTAAGAAGGGGTGTAGAGATGGGAGTAGACCCCTGCCAATATCATTGTCACTATCTAAAACTCTTCAAATAAAACAGCATAAATGAATGAATAAATAAATAGCTTTACTGGATTGCAAATAAACGTATCCCTCAATTAATCCTCCCTCCACACACACCATCAATTTCAGTGCCATTCCCTTTATACTCAACTTTTAGCACAGGAAGGCATATCAAGAGAAATCTTATTTATAAGACCATAAATTAAGGGAATGCTAGAGGGACGGAGAAAATGGGGTAGGCCAGGGAGGTTTTTAGGAAGCAGACTAGATAGGATGAAGAATTGGACGCTGGGGAAAAGATAAAGAAAGCAGTGTAGAATAACTTCCAGGATACTTAGTGCCTTGCATAGTTAACAGAATGACATGAGGAAGACAGGACAATACACAGATCGGGGGGAAATGATTCTTTAATTCTCAAATAGCTTTATTGAGATGTAATTAACATATTGTGCAATTCATCCATTGAAGGTTTATAAATCAATGATTTTTAGTGTATTTAAAGATATGTGCAACCATTATCATAGTCAATTTTAGAATATTTTTATCAAAAAGAGAAAAGAAACTCCATATCCTTTGGTTCTCATGCCTCCTCCCCAGCCTATATCCCTCTTTCTCTGCCAGCCACAAACACCCAAGCAACCACTAATATACTCTGTCTCTATAGATTCTGGGCTTTTATATGAATGGAATCATGTGGTATGTGGCCTTTTTGTGATGGGCTTCTTTCATTTAGCATGATGTTTTCAAGGTTCACTCAGATTTTATCATGTAGAAGTACTCCATTCCTTTTTATGACCAACTGGTATCTCATTGTATGAATATACTGCATTGAATTTATTTATCTATTTAATTTAATTTATCTATTCATTTAATTTATCTATTCATCCATTAATGAATTTTGGGCTGTTTCCACCTTTTAGCTATTACAAATAATATGAATTGCTATAAGCATTCATGTACAACTTTCTGTGTGTATATATGCTTTCATTTCTTTTATATATATATATATGTATATATCTAGGAGTGGAAATGCTGGATCCTATGGTAACTCTATGTTCAATCATCTGAGGATATGTCAGTCTGTTTTTCAAAGAGGCTGAATCATCTTACATTCTCACCAGCAGTGTGTACGAGTTTCCATTTCTCCATATCCTCATCAATACTTGCTATCTGACTTTCTCATTCTAGCCAGATAGTGGGTATGAAATGGTATATTGATCTTGTATCCTTCAATCTTGATAAACTTGCTTATCAGTTCTAATAATTTTTGGTGGATTCATTATTTTCTGTGTACAAGATTACATGTGGCAATACTGATCTTTTTTTTTTCTTGTCTTATTTTCCCGGTGAAGAATCAACATTACAACAATTCAGTACAACATTGAATAGAGGTGGTGAGAGTGGACATTCTTCCCTTGACCTTAGGGAGAAACCGTCCAGTCTTTCACCACTAAGTGTGATATTAGCTGTAAGATTTTTGTAGCTCCCCTTTATTAGAATAAGGAAACTCCCTTCTGTTCCTATGTTTTATGACTATTTTATCATGATGGGTATTGGATTTTATCAAATGCTTTCTCTGCTTCTATTGAGATGATCATGTAATTTTTGTTTTTTATTTTATTGTCACATATATATATGTATATGTATATCACATATATAACATAATTGATATGGTTTGACTGTGTCACCACCCAAATTTCATCTTGAATTCCCACATATTGTAGGAGGGACCCAGCAGAAGCTAATTGAATCATGGTGGCAGGTCTTTCCCATGCTGTTCTCGTGATAGTGAATAAGTATCATTAGATCTGATGATTTTATAAAAAGGAGTTCCCCTGCACAAGCTCTCTTTGCCTGCTGCCATCCATGTAAGACATGACTTGCTCCTCCTCGCCTTCTGCCATGATTGTGAGGCCTCCCCAGCCATGTGGAACTGTAAGTCCATTAAATCTCTTTCTTTTGTAAATTGCCCAGTCTCAGGTAGGTCTTTATCAGCAGCATGAAAAAAGATGAATACAACATTGTAATATAATAAATAAACATAATAATTAATTTAGTTAATACTAATTAAATGACAATATAATAAATTTTATCTTATTTTCCTATTTTCTTAATTTGGAAGTCAATTTTATTAATTTGAATTCTAATCTTTATTCTTTCCTTACTTTTGCTTGCTTTAGCTTTACTTTGCTTTTTTTCCAGTGTCTTAAGTTGGAAGTTAGTCTGATTTGAGATCTTTATTTTTAATGTTGGTGTTTACAGCTATAACTTTCCCTCTAAACACTGCTTTATCTGCATCCCTTAATATATATAACACATGTTAATATATATTGTTATATATATTTATATGTAATTATATATATTTATTGTTATATAAATATTATATATTATAATAATATATTATTACTATAATATATTATAACAACATATATATTCTTATAACAAATATATAGTAAATATAATAATATGTAGTAACCTATATTGTATATAACATATATAGTATGTTATATATAACAATAGATATTAAATACTGTTATATATAACAATATACTTATATATAACAATCAATATATAATATATAACAATAAACATACATATAATACATATAGTTATTATATTATACAAATGTAACATAATATACATTGTATATTGTATAATATAATATACATTGTATATTGTATAATATAATATGTTGTATAATATATTGTATAATATAATATTATAATATAATATATAGTTTACAAATATATACAAAACAATGAACATACATGTAACACATAGTTATTATATAATAACTATATATTATATAATATATAACTATATATTATATAGTAACTATATATGTGTTATATGTATGTTTATTGTTTTATATATATTTGTTTTATATATATATATATATAATATATTTTTCATTGAGTTTCAGATGTTAAACTAACCTTGTATCTCCAAGATACATTCCACTTGGTCATGATATATAATTAGTTTCATATGTTGCTAGATTTTGTTTACTACTATTCTGTTGAGAATTTTGTATCCATATTAATAAGCTATATTGGTCTGTAGTTTGTTTTTTCTCTAATGATATATCTTTGTATGATTTTGTTTCAGTATTATACTCAGTATACCAGGCCTCATAAAATGAGTTGGGAAGTGCTCTTCTTTGAATTTGTAGTAAAATTAAATTATGAAGACATCTCAGTCTGGGATTTTCTTTGTGGGTTGTTAGTTTGTTTTGTTTTGATTTGTTTTGCTAATTCAACGTTCTCATTTGTTGTGGACTATTCAGAGTGTCTATTTCTACTTGAATCAGTTTTGGTAGTTTGTACCTTTCTAGGAATTTGACCATTTCATCTCAGTTATGTAACTTGTTGGAATAGAAATTATTTATGGTATTCCCTTATGCTCCTTTTTACTTTTGTGAGGCTGGTAATAATGTCCCCTCTATCATTTCTAACTCTAGTAATTTGAGTCGTCTCTACTTTTTTTTTCTTCGATCAAACTAGCTAAAAGTTTCTCTGTTGCTCTTTTCAAAAACCAAGTTTTGGCATAATTAATTTTCTCTTATCGTCCTATTTTCTTAAGCTGAACTTAATTTTATTAATTTGAACTCTAATCTTTATTTGATTTGTTCCTTACTTTTGATTGCTTTAGCTTTACTTTGCTCTTCTTTTTCCAATGTCTTAAGGTGGAAGTTAGGTTATTGATTTGAGATCTTTATTATTAATGTAGGTGTTTACAGCTATAACTGTCCTTCTAAATACGACTTCACCTGCATCCCTTAAGTTTTGATGTGCTATGTCTTTATTTTCATTCATCTCAATATATTTTCTGATTTCTGTCTGGATTTCTTCTTGAATTGTTGATGATTTAGAAGTGTCTTATTTAATTTTTACAGATTTGTATCTTTCCCAATTTTTTCCCTATAATTGATTTCTGATTTCATTCCATTATAGCCGAAGGAGATATTTTTTATTTTTTATTCTTTTTAAAATGTATTGAGGTTTGCTTTATGGCCTCACATATGGTCTATCCTGGAGAATGGTCCATGTGTACTTGAGAATAATAATACATTCTATTTTTGTTGGGTAGAGTGTGCTATAGATGTCTGTTCGTTTGGTCTAGTTGGACTACAGTATTGCACAAGTCTTCTTTTTCCTTGTTACTCTTTTGTCTGGTTCTTCTATTTATTATTGAAAATAGGTATTGACATTTCTATCTTCTGTTGTTAAATTGTGGCTTCACTTAAGTCAATGTTTGTGTATTTTAGTGCTCATTTATTAGGCTCATATATTTTTATAATTGTTATCTCTTCCTGATGAATTGACCCTTTTGTTACCTCTCTTTATCTCAAGTGACATGTTTGTTATAAAGTCTATTATATCTGCAATTAGTATAGCTGCTTAAGGCTTTCTGTGGTTGCTTTTTGCACGATATATCTTTTTCAATCCTTTTACTTCAATCAATTTGTATCTTTGAATATTAAGTATTTCTCTTATAGATAATATATATAGTTAGATAATGCTTTTTTATCTTGTTTGATAACCTCTGGTTTTTATTGGATTGTTTAATCATCATTTACTGTTATTATTGATATAATTGGTTTTATAGCTGCCATTTTATTTTTTGCTTTCTTTGTCATGTCTTTTTTGTTCCTCTAGTCCTCCTTTACTGCTTTCCTTTGCAATGAGTGAATATTTTCTAATGTAGCATTATAATTTCATCAATTTTTTTTTTTCACCATTTTGAGTTTGGTTTTCCCGGTTGTCTCTCTAGGGTTTACCATATACAGCTTCAGATTTATATTTGCTAAGTTTCAATAATATATAAAGTGCTGCTTCTATATAGCTCTACTCCATTGTCCCCCTTTTGTAGTACTATTGTTATATATATTACATCTACTAATATTACAAATACAACAATACATTGATATATTTACTGCTTAACCATCTGTCATTGTTTCTTTAATCCATTACAGCTCTGTTCCCACCCACTTCCTTTATGGTCTTGTTGGCAAATAGATATTTATTATATTTCTATTTATTACAGTCCCAACAATATATTTTGCACATATCATTTTATAAAATTGCTTTTTAAAATCAGTTAAGATAAGAAAGGGAAAAATGAATTTACAATGTATGTTTTAAATGTATAATTGCCTTTACTGGTGCTCATGTTTGTTCCTGTGAATTCTAATGACTGTTTAGGGTCATTTATTTTCAGCCTAAAGGATTTCCTGTAGTATTTCTTATAAGATGGCATTGGTAGCAACAATTTTCTTGTTTTTATTTATCTGGGAAATTCTTTATTTTTATTTTACTTTTGATTGATAGCTTTGCTAGTATAGGAATCTTGGTTGACTTTTTGTTTTCTTTGAGCATTTTGTATATGTCATCCCACTACATTCTGACCTTCATTGTTTTTGCTGAAAGGTCAGCTGTTAATCTTACTAGGTTTGCCCTGTAAGTGATATATTTTTCTCTTGCTGCTTTCAAGATGTCCTCATTGTCTTTGATTTTCAGTAGTTTTACTGACGTGTCTGTTGGCTGGTTTCTTTGCATTTGTTCTACTTGGGGTTTGTTAAGTTTCCTTTATGCATAGGTTATTGTTTTTCAACAAATTTGGGAATTTTTCAACAATTGTTTCTTTGAATTATTTTGTCTTTTTCTCTTCTTCTTTTGAAACTCCCATTGCACATATATGGTGTGCTTAATTGTGTCCCACCTTTCTCTGAGGTTGTTTTTTTTTTTTTTCCTGTCTGTTATTTGGCTTATATAATCTCTATCAATTTATCTTTGAGTTTACTAATTCTTTCTTCTGAAAGGTCAAATCTATTGAGTCTCCACTACATTTTTTATTTTAGCTATTGCACTTTTAAATTCCAGAGTTTCCATTTGGCTCATGTGTGTGTGTGTGTTTGCATACACAGACACAAATGTTAATACTTGTGTGTTTGTGTTTGTGTACACAGACACAAATGTTAATATTTGTGTGTAGATAGATATCTTTCTATCTTTTTGTTGGTATTTTTTATTTGATGCGACATTGTCATCATACCTTCATTTATTTCTTTAATCATGCTTTCCTTTAGATCTATAAATATATTTATAATGGCTACTTTAAAATCTTTTTCTGATGCATCTGACATCTCGTCACTCTCATGGGCAGTTTTTGTTGCTTTATTTTTTTATGGCAGAGTATAGATCATATTTTCAAAATTCTTTGTAGCTTCATATTTTTGGCTAGATATTGGACATTTTGGATAATATATTATAGGAATTCTAGGTACTGGTTCTTCTCTTCCATGGTTTGTTATTGTTAATTGCTTAGTTATTTGTTTAGTGACTGGTTGGATTATTTTAATGAAGTACATTCCCACCCCCCACACACAGTGTTAAGCTTCTGATGTTGCTCCTCAACTAGACACAGCTTTGAGCCAACCTGGGATAACAGTGATATCTGCTGGGCCTTTTCTAATTCTTCCCCTTGCTCCACTGCTGGCAATTACTTTATTGTTTACAATACCTTGGGCATACATTTCTTTACAAACTAACCTAATTAAATTGTAACCCCTTTGAAGAAATGGCTTCCAATGTTAGTGTTTGATGTTTATTCTGACCCCAGGAGAGCTCCTCTCAGCTGTCCTATTGCCTTATTATTTCCTGCAAACTAGCAGGCCTACAGCCTAGGCTGTATCTTCATTAGATTCACAGATCTCATTCTAATTGCCTTTCAGCACAATCTACACTAAACTTGACAGTGTCCTTAGGTTTAAATTTCTCCACTGCTCTGTTGCAGATGAAGTCACTATTTTACTGCCTGCTTCTCCTCCCAGGAAAAATTTCTTAACTAGACCTCTGGAGCTGCGAGTAGGGACAACAGCAATTTTCTTTCTGAGTAAAACCCTCATTTTAGGAGAGCACTCAGTAAAAGCGGGAACAATAAGCTAATGTCTTCTTGGCTTGATCCTCTGGCATGGAGGGACCACAACACAAGCCAGGGGAAAGGGTATTAATGCCCCAGGATTCTCAGCATGCCACACCCAAGGTAGACCCTCCAACCCTCCAATCTTGAGTAGGGATTGAGCAGAAGAAGAAAGCCTCACTTTCAACCACACTCGCCAGGATTAACCTCAGCACCAGGCAGCCAGGGGCAGAACAAGAAATGCCAAAGCCTTGTTCTTCCCAGGAGGAAAAAAAGGAAAAAAAAAAAAAAAAAGAAAGAAACAGGGAGATGGGGAAGAATAGAGCTGTTCTGGGCAAATATTACAGACTCTCACTTTTCTTGCTGAAATTTCATAGATTTTCTTGAATATTTGTTTTCATTTGCTGTTTTGCTCTTATGTTATTTCTAGAGGTTTTTGGCATTTTCTTTTTTAACATGATTTTCACCAGTTTTCATTGGGGAGCAGGTCAGTAGAGCTCCTCATGCTGTCATGTGAGAGTAAGTGATTTAATTTTGAATATGCAGGTTGGGATTTATCTGAGTGAAAAGTTCTCACAGGCAGAAAGATACACAGAACTGAGAGTCAAGGAACAGACCTAAGCTGGTTAGGTAGATTTGGAAGTCAACCTCGGGACAGAAGTAATGAGAGAAGACTAACAGAAATAGAAGAGGATCAAGATCAGAACTTGAAAGAACATCAGCATTTAAGCAAAGGAATCTGGGAAGAACCGGTTAGAGAAGTGAGTTAGAGTACACTTCAGAAAGAGTGTTTTATATGGAAGAAAAGACTTAGTGTATAATTTTCAAGAGAGAATGATTGGAGTGTCAGAACCATGCAGAATAAAATAAGAGCTAAAGAACCTTTAAAGATTTCAAGATGAAAAAAAGTTACATTTTACTTTTTAAAAATTAAATATTTTGAAGATGTAAAAAAATGACAATATTGACACATGTCATTGGATTTGACAATTAGAAAGACATTGATGAATTTTACCAGAGTGCTGAGGTGTCCTGTGGGTGGTGAAGACAGGTTGCAGTGGGTAGATAGGCAAGGAAATGGAGTTGGAGAGTGGAAATTGTTAGGGGTTGGGAGTGGGGTTTATATCATAATCCTGCCACTTAACTCTGACTCCCCAAGATTCTTGGAAGTGCTGGACGTACACAAAGAACAGGAAGCCTGATGGATATCATGGTTTATGCTTCATTCAGGGATCCCTGGAAATAGCTTAGATTGGAAAACAAAGTGCATCTGCAACCCCTCCATAAAACCAGATCCACGAGAACTTGTCTGAGCCAACACATAAATACATCTCTGACCCCACATGAAACCAGATGCACAAGAACTTATCTGACCCAATTTATCCCATCTCTGGTGAACTGAGGAGCTGGAATAGAGAGGGCACACACCTGAATGGGTTTACCAGAGGGAGACCTTGCTGAGAACCACAGTGAGAAATGTAATGGAGTTAAAATCTTTCAGGGCCATAGTAATTACATGAACAGTCAATATGGACCAAAGCAAACCAAATTTAGTACTTTACTGTGGAGCAAAGTGAAGGCTAAAACACAGGTCAGCCAAAAGTCGGAAAATTCAAACAAGTGGACATAATAGAAGGTCCAAGCCTGGAGAGGATGAGTAGAGATTTAGGTAACTGGTACCTATGGAATCACGAGATGTTTGGCCTCCGTTTTCTCAAGAGAGAAATGAGGTTGTATACTCCTTACTCCTTGTATATTCCTTGTATATTATTCTTGTCAGGAATAAGCCAGTGGGAGAGTTCAGAGGTGGGCTGTCTCCTGGAGGAGAGTAGAGAAAGTTAACGCCTGTGAACTTGAACACATGCACTCTGGAGACTGGCATGGTGAACTGAGCCTTGTTCTGTGTTCCCTGGTGTCACCGATGGGACAGAATTTTAGGTTGTACAGGAAATAGCCCTTATCTAGAATAATGCTTCTTATATTTCATAGTCACCTTTATTTTCCTACTATTCTTTTTTAAAAGAGGTTGTCATGTATATGTTTGCAGAACATGGTCTGTCCATGGGGAATTTTTCAACAGTCTAATAAATTGAATAAAGGCAATGTGATTGATATTTTATGGGGCTATAGGGCTCTTCAAATTCAAGACTGCCCTTTATTTTAAAAGTATGCTTCTTTCTTTGGGGAAAACAAAATGCCTATTCTTTAATAAAACTAGGATACTGGGTAATTATTTTTATTTTTTGCCTTTACTTAGAAATAATAAAAATGGTCAAGCATAGACTTGTTCCTCTGTTTAATGAGTTCTTCTGGTCTGTAAAATCCCAAAGTCGGATCATCAGCAGTCGAGTATATTTTCATAAACAGTATGCTATCCACTATGAGCATAATTGAAGCAAATGAAGGAGGATAAAATAATTATTTAGCCACTAGAATACTAGGCCCAAATAATAAAGAGAATTAACATAAGGTAAGCCTCCTTCTCACAGGCACACACACACACATCAATGTTCAGACCAGGGGGTGGTTAGAGATCCATAATAACAATATCTCACTGTGAAACTCTGCAGGGTAACTTTCAAATAACTGCATGGCAGAGACCATAGCTTATAATGTCATAGACTATGTTGCCAAGGCAACAACACAGCCAGCAACAGAGGCTGACATTTTGAGATGTGCATGTGATTTTATTATTTACAAGTTATAGAGAAGAAAGCAGAGCCACTGTGGTGGCTTAGAAACATCTGTTCTAAAACTGCCCACTTACCTTTGAAAATAGTGCAATATCATAAGTAACCACATACATAAAGAGCCATGTGCAGACTCAGCCATTCTTTCATCTATTTATTCATTCATTTATTCAACAAGCATTTACCTACTAAGCACTTAGTATGAGCCTTATTCTGGGAACCCAAGAGTGAACAATATAGACAAAGCCTTTGCTGTTTTGGCTACGTGTCTATTATGATATAAAGAAACTTAATGGAAATCAATGTACTGGGTCTTAATCTGAGGAGGAAAAGTAATACTCAAATAGGGAACGGGTTGTGCTGCTCTCATCCCTATACCCCGTCATGAATATTTGGATGGTAACAATTATGCTGCTCTTTGTTTTCACATTCTTTCCTCAAATGGTGATTCTAATGGGTTTTTAAGTCCTCAAGATGTTTTGAGAAAAGTAAATTTCTTACAAAATAATTTTGAAAAATGCAAAAGATAGAGCTTATCTTCCTCCTACCAATTCACAGGAACAGTTCTCGATATGATGTTTCCGTAGAACCCTATTATGCAGTATTAGTGTTCCAAGGAATGTATTTTGGGGAAAGTTATCTTAGTATCCTTTATAAATTGAAATAGTGATGATGACACTGGCAATGCATACATTAGCTGTGGCATTTGAAAGGCTATAAGCAACGTACATACCATGGCATCCATGGCAGGCAGAAGACTGCATTCATAATTTATGAATTCCAAAGATATTATTCAACCTTTTATAACAGCTTCTTGTCAGGAATAAGCAGCAAGATTTCTACAATTAGAAAACATTTCTCACAATATGCCTCACTGATATATCACTTATGCACCTTCCTGATGAGCTTGAATTTAGTCATCGAAAAGCCATCCCTACTGGCTATGCTTAGGAATATTTAAATAAGTGAAGGCAGCACCCTGTTCTAAGGCCGCTATTTATTGAAGAATAAGTGCAATCCAAAAATGCAGGAGGATAGCAACCGTACAGGTTTGCAAAAGGACAAGGGTGATGAGGCTTGATTGCTGATAGAGCCACCTCAGGTAAATTGGCTGACAAAGCCACCTCAGTTAAGTTGGCTGATAGTAGGTGATGTCTGTTCCACGCCATCCCTAGCTGTATATTTGGTGAGCAACACCAGAGTGCTTGCACAGCACTGGGGACTCATGACTCATTGACTTATTGCTTTTGAAATAAAATTTCTCTCCCTTGAAGTCAGCTGAGGACATTGCAATTCTTCTGTCTGCTTTTGCTATCAATTTTATTCAACTGGCACTGCCCCATTGCTACCTGGTAATACAATTTAATTTGTGAGGGGAAGAGAAATCATAGTTCTTACTTCCTACAGAGGGTGAGAAGATTAAAAGGTCCATGCAGAGCCCCTGCTGTGGAGAGACTGCAAAGGTGTTATTAGATGGAAACAGTGCATAATTCTCATGCCCCTTGCAGCATCAGTGAGCAAATTGTATTTGCAGGCAGGTGCTTCTGAATAGCAAAATTGCCATGACTATGTGTGGAGGACAAAGTCTGCGTGATGGTTTGGCTTGAAGCCTGTCTCTGAGACAGCTTGGTGCAGGCACAGATGTCTCAAGTAGTAATGCGACAGAGCAGCCCTCATGCTGAGAAACACTGTATTGTCTGCCTCTTCTCAGCACCCTCTGCATATGTTCTTGTATTTTTATATCCATTTCACTCTCACACTTCACTGATCTTTTAAATTTGTAAATTAACAAAAGAGATGACTCTGTTTCAAATGAAACTAAACTGAGCTACCTACTAAAAAAAACCAGAGGGCTGCTATCTAAAGGGTGCATGTGTGGGAAGAAGACCACCAGTTTATCCTGGCTTTGGTTGAAATGCCAACTGGAGGTTTTTTTAAAAGCACACCAATTTTTTTTTTCTCTGATGTTAGAAAATCACTGAAGTCAAACAGGAGAAGGCAAGAAACAAAAAAATTTGGACTTGTAACTCCGTTTTGAAGTGAGGCATTTCCAAACACTTTCAGACATTTAAAAAAAATTTTTTTTATTATCATACTTGAAGTTCTAGGGTACATGTGCACAATGTGCAGGTTTGTTACATATGTATACATGTGCCATGTTGGTGTGCTGTACCCATTAACTCATCACTTACATTAGGTATATCTCCTAATGCTATCCTTCCCCCCGTCCCCTCCCCACAATAGGCCCCAGTGTGTGATGTTCCCCTTCCTGTGTTCAAGTGATCTCATTGTTCAATTACCACCTATGAGTGAGAACATGCGGTGTTTGGTTTTCTGTTCTTGCGACAGTTCGCTGAGAATGATGGTTTCCAGCTGCATCCATGTCCCTACAAAGGATACAAACTCATCCTTTTTTATGGCTGCATAGTATTCCATGGTGTATATGTGCCACATTTTCTTAATCCAGTCTGTCACAGATGGATATTTGGGTTGATTCCAAGTCTTTGCTATTGTGAATAGTGCCGCAGTAAACATACGTGTGCATGTGTCTTTATGGCAGCATGATTTATAAATCTTTGGGTATATACCCAGTAATGGGATGGCTGGGTCATATGGTACTTCTAGTTCTAGATCCTTGAGGAATCGCCACACTGTTTTCTACATGGTTGAACTAGTTTATAGTCCCACCAACAGTGTAAAAGTGTTCCTATTTCTCCACATCCTCTTCAGCACCTGTTGTTTCCTGATTTTTTAATGATTGCCATTCTAACTGGTGTGAGATGGTATCTCATTGTGGTTTTGATTTGCATTTCTCTGATGGCGAGTGATGATGAGCATTTTTTCATGTGTCTGTTGGCTGTATGAATGTCTTCTTTTGAGAAATGTCTGTTCATATCCTTTGCCCAGTTTTTGATGGGGTTTTTTGCTTTTTTCTTATAAATTTGATTGAATTCTTTGTAGGTTCTGGATATTAGCCCTTTGCCAGATGAGTAGATTGCAAAAATTTTCTCCCATTCTGTAGGTTGCCTGTTCACTCTGATGGTAGTTTCTTTTGTTGTGCAGAAGGTCTTCAGTTTAATTAGATCCCATTTGTCAATTTTGGCTTTTGTTGCCATTGCTTTTGATGTTTTAGACATTAAGTCCTTGCCCATGCTCATGTCCTGAATGGTATTGTCTAGGTTTTCTTCTAGGGTTTTTATGGTTTTAGGTCTAACATTTAAGTCTCTAATCCATCTTGAATTAATTTTCGTATAAGGAGTAAGGAAAGGATCCAGTTTCAGCTTTCTACTTATGGCTAGCCAATTTTCCCAGCACCATTTATTATATAGGGAATCCTTTACCCATTTCTTGTTTTTGTCAGGTTTGTCAAAGATCAGATGACTGTAGATGTGTGGTATTATTTCTGAGGGCTCTGTTCTGTTCCATTGGTCTATATCTCTGTTTTGGTACCAGTACCATGCTGTTTTGGTTACTGTAGCCTTGTAGTATGGTTTGAAATCAGGTAGTGTGATGCCTCCAGCTTTGTTCTTTTGGCTTAGGATTGTCTTGGCAATGCAGGCTCCTTTTTGGTTCCATATGAACTTTAAAGCAGTTTTTTTCCAATTCTGTGAGGGAAGCCATTGGTAGCTTAATGGGGATGGCACTGAATCTATAAATTACCTTGGGCAGTATGGCCATTTTCACAATATTGATTCTTCCTACCCATGAGCATGGTATGTTCTTCCATTTATTTGTGTCCTCTTTTATTTCACTGAGCAGTGGTTTGTAGTTCTCAGACATTTTAAGACCTTCTTTCTTTGCTGATTCAGACCAGACTCTGATATATGCTTAGGTGATATGTAAAAATGTGCAAGACTAGATACACCTGAGTTTGAAACAAAGCCTTTCAATGTAAAAGCAATATATGACTATTAACCTCTGTAAACTTTAATTTCCTCAACTATATAATGGGAATAATAGTGGATCCTGTTTCCTAAGAATGTTGTAAAGATCTAGCAATATATGCCAATGCTCACATAGAATGAGGCACATAGTATGTGCTCATTAAGTAATATCTATTATTATTTTCTCTAAAAGTAAATAATATGTTGGGAACTTAAAAAGAGGAAGTACTGGACTTATTCTTATGTATGCGCCTGCTTACTTGTGTGCTTATATCTGTGTATTTTGTTTTATAATTGAAAGTAAAGTTGCTTAAGAACATTACTCATCTATACTTGTTTGGGCTACCCCTCTGTGCTATTGTAAATGATTTAGAAAAATGTGAATTTGGTTTCCACTAGTGTCTTTAAGTCACTAAAGTAGGTTAGAGAATAGGGAGGAAATCTGGACATGTAATTCTATTTTTGTTACCAAGTTACTTTGAAGTGAGAATAGTCTAAACAAAACAGACTTTTAAAGAGATACCAGAAAGTACAAGTAACCCAGAATCTCATTGTGCAGAGTCACTCATGTTTGTTCATTCATGCATTCATTCACTAAATAAATATTAATAACATCTACAGCATGCCTATGAAAGTTATGAGGTACAGAAAACAAATTACTAAGGAGTAAGATATACTTACCTTAAGGAACTTACAGTCTTTGAGGAGAGACAAATAAGTAAAGAAACACTATAACATTGATGCAATATAAAAGGAATTATAATATGAACAAATTAGGGTATTTGATTTACAGAGCAGTTTTTTAGCATCTCTCACCTTTTCATAAAAACCGGAAGTCTTAGTTGTATATATAACGACAGTCCTTGAAATTCTTAGATAATTTTTTTTAAGTTACATTTTTAATTTTGCTTTAGATATATTCTCTCTGTTGAGAATGTCCAATGTGGAGCTTTTAAAAAGTTACATTAGTTATATTAACTTTTCATATTTTTCTTTTAGAACAGTTTGCCATTTAGTTTATAAAATAACCATCACACACATAGAACATAAAATTTAAAAGTAGAAGAATCACAACCAAAATAAAAGTAGTTATCATCAAATGTTCATTTTCTGTATGGTATTAGGTTCATTTTCTGTATGGTATATAACAAATAAAAGTAGTTATCATCAAATGTTCGTTTTCTGTATGGTATTAGGTAAAAGGAAATTTAATATTTTAATTACCTAACATAAAAAATAGGTTTGGAGCTATCAGTCTCAAATGTAGCTATATTGAAAAAAATAAATTATCTTTTTAAATCTTTTCTTCTTAATTTCTCTCTCTCTTGCTTGCTTGCTTCCTTTTTTTCTTCCTTCCTCCCTCCCTGTTCCTTTTTTCCTTTCTTTTCCTCATGCATTTTTTTTTTCAAACTTGCTGGACTAATCAGATTTATCAAAATAGCCGAGTATTTCTGACTTCTGAAACAACTAATATTCATACATAAAACCTTGACATAAACTTAGAATTTTCACCCATTTCTTTTTCTTTAACTGAGCTTTAAAACTTAAAAATCTATATGCATACTTTTGAGCAGAAGCTGTTTTCCTAAATCCTGCGCAGATAAAAATGCCACACTTTAGTGGAAGGATCATCGGCACTTGGCTCTACTACCAAAACAGCATCTTCATGGTGAAATATTTTTATTTCTTGAGAATCCTACAATTGTTATTGGTAAAATGAGGGGGGATATAGAGGCTATTTGCCTATTTTTTTAGTAGCAGAATTTTTTTTCAAATTCAACCTTACAAGTCATACCATTACATAAAACAGTTAAAAATATAACTGGTCTAGCATGTTCTTACTCACAAGTGGGAGTTGAGCAATGAGAACACATGGACACATGGAGGGGAACATCACACACTGGGGCCTGTCAGGGGGTGGTGGGCAAGGGGAGGGAGAGTGCTAGGACAAATACCTAATGCATGTGGGGTTTCAAACCTGGATGACGGGTTGATAGGTGCAGTAAACCATGGCACATGTATGCCTAAGTAACAAACCTGCACATTCTGCACATGCATCCCAGAACTGAAAGTAAAATTATGTGTGTGTATATATGTATATATAGTCTAACCAAGTAAGGAAATGAGCGGACAAGCCCCTGGTCCAACTGAGGGGCTCCAGAAATCCAAAGATTGTCCTTCGAAAATCTTTGAACTAAGAAATCCCTAAGGTTCCTTCTACTGCTAACAGCTTATGACTATAAGTGCTAAATAATTCACACTGAATTACACTTTTCTAAATAAATGGATGCCTTTGATTTTCATGGATGAAGTAACTGAGATTCTCTTTATGCTTGTGACATTTACTTCCTTTTTAAAAAATCAACAAAACAGTAACCTACAATTAATCTCCCTGAAAATTATCTATGACCAGAAAGAAATTTAGGCATAAAATATATTATTACTAGACTAACAGATGAGGGCTATTGAAAGAATAATAATATTTTCATATACTATTCATGAAAAAAGACCTCTCTGTATACAGTGATCTAACTTAGTAACTCTTAAACTACTTGATTATGTTATTATAATTCATGTGAAAAACTGTAATTACTTTTGCACCAACCTAATATTTCTCTTTACATAGCCTCTATTGACCTAAAATGCAGTTGATTTTACTCTTGTTAATTTTTTCTAGCTATGCATGATTACTTAATGTCTATAAACCATAAAGGATATGTATAACATTAGAAATTTAATAAATCAATGTTTGGTTTTAGCATTACTTATTCCAAAGAAGTTTCATACATTTATTTTAAACTAATATTCTCTACTATCACTATTAATCACTTTGTAAACGTTTTATTAATCTACTCACATTAAAGATGAAGAGATTCCATTTAAAGTCTATAATAGAATATATATTTTCCTTTGTACATCTCACCCATGACAACAATCAGAGCTGCTGCTTTGAGCAGTAGCAGTTCATGACATTTCAGGAATTAAGAATGGGAAATGAATAACATATGTGATTTATGTTTCATGGGGAGGGTCCTGCTCCAATAGTATCAGATGAAAAATGTGAGATTATCTAGGAAGAGTTTCATCTTCTGGTTATTTTTGTCACAATTGCAGATGGAGTTTTCTCTTTGCCAATCATATTTTCAGGAATTGTAAGTACCTGACCCATACTAACCTCTAGCTGACGTGGTGGAGAGAGTTGAGAGCTGGTGGGGTGGGGAATCTTTGGAAATGTTCTTCTGAATGGGAGGTATGTTATGTCATGCTGCTGCCTTCTTTTTATTAAAGAAATAATAGCTATTATAATACTTGATGAACATTTATATATATTGTGGGCCTTATCTTTCTGGCAAAGTGATTCATTTAGGTAAAGAATCTTCCTCCACCTCAGATTTGTCTCATATTTCCATATATGAATACTTTTTTAAGTCAGATGAAAAAACTTACCTCTTTGTGATTCTTAGATATCTTAGGTTGGAAATCTCATTCTATTTTCACACTTATTTGTTCTCTGTATTGAATACAGTGAACAAATTTTATCCTGTATCGCAGGAGCAGCCTGAAGACACTGTGAGATCTGTAGTCTGTTTCATACAAATGAGAAGAAATTATTTTCGGCAGCCATGTTTTCTCATCTAGAGAGTTGAAACATACAAATAATAACCAATAATACTCAACTCACCTACAGTATCTTATTCTTTTCAGTATCTGGAGTAGTGTGTTCAGAGGTTGCTTCCAAGATCAACAGGGAGGAATGCCAATAGGAATGTCTGCCATAAGTACAGAAGAGAATGGAGACATTTGCAATAAAGTTGTCATACTTGCATAATTAAGAAATGTTGTTTAACATGTTAATTTATTTCATTATCTGGGAGTGCAAGATGGAGCTATCTTTTCTGACTCAAAGTTCATCAGGATTGCAGTTTGGCTCAAAATTTACCATTATTAGGATTATATCCTAATTCTGCTATAGTTTGGTTAAGTGTTGATCTCTGACTTGTTTTTCAAATAATAGTCATTTTTTCATGGTTCAATCAGTTGGCATTTGAGCACATTTTTATGCATTTTAAACAGCCCAGAGCCATTTTTTTTTTAAGAAAAGTTCTAGCATTTTGGATGCCATATCTTTAGCACTGATGAAGAGCTAACAGATGAAGTAGCCCCCAGAGAATGCATCTGCAATTTGTGTAACTCTATTATTAAGTACATTGTTTATTACATTACCCAGTGTGCCATCTATTAAAAAAAAGGTCATATAATTTCCAATTTTTGATATAAAACTCCATCTATAATTATGACAAAAATAACCAGAAGACAAAACTTCTTACCATTTTTCATCTGATAATATTGGGGCAGGACCTCCTTCATGAAATGGAAATCTCTTGTTACTCATTTCATTCTTAATACCTGAAATGTAATGAGCTGCCACTGCTCAAAAATCCAGAAAGCATTTACTTCTGATTAGTCAGTTTGCTCTCAACAACTGAATATTGGGTTGTGGTATGTTTTCATTGTTGCTTTGACTGCTAAGAAACTCAGATGTAAAGGTTTCATTCAGTTGCTGTACTAAGGCAGCAGGATGTGGGGATTTGATATAAATATCTTTTCATTTACAAAGTGGTTTTGCTTTTTTATTTTTAATGCTTTTTGGTTTATTACACCAATTCCATTATCATTAAATATCTGCAATACTTTTTTTGAATGTATTTTAAGATAACAGAAATATATATATATATGTACACACCATTAATCAAAATTTATGGGAAGACATTATTTTAGACCAGCCTCTTGTCCTAGGCCCCAGCAGATCAGATCAAACCGAAATGGAGCCACTCATGCTAAATGTCACATAATCAAACTGAAACTTTAAGGAAGCAGGCAAATCCCCAAACAAGCTAGTTTTTCCTTAAAACAAATTTCACCAATCAGTAAGAACCCAGTCTACCTGAGATAATGTGGAAGTCCCTTCTGTTCTAACCTTTACAACAAAAGAGGTCTGTAGTAGCCTGATGTTAACCAATCCATTCTTTTTGTTGTTCTTTTTTCTTGTTTCTACCTTACAAAAACCAACTGTTTTGTCAAACCCAGTGGAACACTCATTCTATCTTATAGAATGAGGTGTTGCCCAATTCTAGACTCAGACACAAAAGGCAATTAGATGTTTAAACTAAAGTTATTGTAATTTTGTCTGTTGACAAACTTTTTTGTCTTATTCACACTTTCTTCTTTCCAATTTTCCATTCTACTTAGGCTTTGTGTTTGCCTGAGACTCACTACGACCTCCCTACCTTCACCATCCACCCCCTGCCAGAAAGCAGAATCTGAGACAAGTGCTTTTGTGCAGATAGTCAATTGAGCCAGCAAGACAAGAGAACAGGAAGGAAGGACCAGAGAGAGTGAAACAGAGGAGAGAAAGCCAATTCACTGTTAATATGCTATGCTGATCTCCGTAGTGGACAACTGGAACTCAATATGGCCAAGGCCTTCTGAGGTGTCTCAGAGAATGTGCCTCAAAATGTCTACTTCAGGGAGAGAAGGGACCAGATTTCTTCCACCATTAGTCAAAATGGGCCACATGCAGTGTTAATAAGCACTCAAATCCACCCCACACTACTGAATCCAAGAATCTCCAGGCTGAAAACGAGGATATATAGTGCTGTCAGGTTACATCTGTGAGAATTCATTTCTGCAGCAGTGCCCAGAAATAAAGATTGAGCCAAGAGAATTAGAGGCAAGGCACAAGAGATATCCTGTACAAGGTAGAACTTGGTGGGAAACCCTTGGCAGCATTGCCAGGTTTTTCCTTTTCATCAAGACCTGACACCACTGTATGTTACAAATTTGCCATGTCCCTTCCTCAGTGGAAAGAGACCAGTGCCAAAGCACTTTATTTACTCAGCAGATCTCCTTTTCTTGGAGTAATTTCTTTAATGGAAGGTAGTAGCAATATAATCAAGGAGTCCAGAAGGATGTCTCAGAGGCAGAGACTTAGAATTGCCTCAGTGATTTTATTGAGACTTCCTGGGTAGTGAAATGACCCCTTTTCTGACCTCACATCTGTCAGACAAACATTGGGTCTTTCTGATGGGAATTACAGCTTGTAACAGACGTTGAAATCACAGGAGCTGCCAATTAAGTAGGAAGGAGAATACAAAATCCAGGTTTCTTCTGCTTGTCCTCAATTCCTTCCTAACTCCCAATCTCTAATAAGCACTTCCTTCCTCCATCTGGAATGTTCCTACCAGATATTAGGAAACAGCAGGAGGGCATCCTTTACTCTCTTTCTCACAGTTCCCAAATAAGGGCCCAATATCCCCATTGGTAAATAGATTTTGGATCTATTGCCACTCATAGGATTATTTTACTGGCTCCTTCATAGAATGTGAAATCATATATAACAGCTATTTCTTCTCCTGGTGGGGCAAACTGATAGGTGCTACAAGATGGGAGGGTGAAAGTCACTCCCTAGGCAGTAGTCTTCGGTGTTAGAGGCAGAGTCCCCATCTTGCTGATCTGGCACCAATGGACTGGCTCTCTGATTTCTGGAAAATTTACTTAACCTCTCTAGGCCTCAGGTCCCCTGATCAGTGAAATGTAGACAGTGATGTAAGTCATATAGGGATGTAGTGAATATTAAATGAGGTAGTGCATAAAAATTGCTTAATATAGTCCCTGGCATAGAGAAAGTGAATAATAGTGCTGATCAGCAGTATACTACTATAGTGGGAGAATGAAGAAGATAGAGCCAGATATCCAAGGATCAGGGAATGATAGAAATTAAAATGCAAGGGACGCTGTGACCGAGAGGCAAATAAAGAAGTAAGGGAAATCACAGAGTCTTATATAACTAAGTTTTACCCACAGCCATGCCCATTCACAAAGACTATTTCCCCTTCTTAATGGTAACACCAACTCTCTAACTTGGTACCCATAACTAAAGTGTCTCAGCAACCTTAGAAGAATTTCTCTCATGAATTTGGCCCTTTCTCTGACCTGCTTTAGTTCTTCCAGCTGCCATTTTAACACAGATGGAACAACTGGTGGTGTTCTAGCAAGGGCAGTGCGAAACAGGTATTGCCATACACACTTGTTAAAGCAAATCAAAGCTCTGATATCTCTAAGAGCACAGGAGAAATGGTTTACCAAACCGGATTGAGAAATCAAGAGGAAAAATGATACATTGATCTCAATAATTAAAAGCCATTAGGTAAATACCCACTGACCAGAGACTTTTAACTTCATCTGCTTACAATTAATACGCAATTATGTGTTGGATAACCTTAGTCTCTGGGTCCAACAAAATATATCATTTTTACCTTGAAAAGCTGTTTTAAAATATTTTTCATATTATTATTGAAGCCAAACCCAAAGCAGATGAGGTTGTCCCCTGTGCAATTATCATTGTTTGAGAATATTTGCTAAACCAATGGAAAGGCATGCAATTGCAGAAGATGAAGTCCTAAACTATTGTGAATCTCTACCTATTTTAATATTGTATTTGTTAGCTTTCTTTTCATAGTTAATTTTCTAATCTGTGGGTGAGGAACCATATTGTTATAAATGTTAAGGAGCAAATATTCCTGTCTTAATCATATTCTTTGATATAATATTGATACTAATATTTTCTATTTTTGATTTAAAATTACACTCTATTATAATTTACCAAGCATACAAACAAAAGAACTGAAAGTCATCTCTGAAAATTTTGGACAATTTCCTATATTTTCTATATTACTGGTCATTCTCTTTCCATATGGGATTGACCAGCATGGCCACCTCTGCCTCCCTTCCTGGAACTGAACTTTACATCTCAAGAACTCAGGTACCATTGAGTTGAAGATTCCAGAAGTTAATATTATTTGGCAACCTTTTTATTTGTTTGTTTTTGGAGACAGGGTCTTGCTCTGTCACCCAGGTTGGAGGTTAGTGGTGTGATCATTGCTCACTGCAACCTCATCTCCTAGACTCAAGTCATCTTCCCACCTCAGCCTCTTGCATAGCTGGTACAAAAGGTGCATGCCACCATGCCAATTTGTTTTTAATTTTTAGTAGAGATGAAAATACATTTTTCTATGTTGCTCAAGCTAGTCTCAAACTGCTGAGCTCAAGAGATCCTCCCTGCTTGGCCTCCCAAAGTGCTAGGATTCCAGGTGTTAGCCACCACATCAAATCTATTTGGAAAATTTTAAGATCAAGTGGATATAAATGAGTCTTAGGAGAAAAATAATATTAATTAGAAGGGGTGCCTCATTGTGATAAGCCTGTATAAGGATGAGTTAGACATAGTCTCTCCAAAGTAGCTACATTATTTGATAAACTGAAGTGTGTGTGTGTGTATGTATGGTATATAGGTATATGGTATATAGTTTAATAAATAATTTCAAAGTAAATGCCATGCAGCAGCATCTAGGGTAAAAAAGAGCAATTGCCTACAGCCCCAGAAAATACTGTCTATCCTTCTGATTTCAAATTTCTACCTCCAAGGGATAATCACCATTCTGACTTTTGTGATGACAGTTCTATAACAATTTCCTTATTTTTCTTAGAAGTTTTACCACATATCTATAAACATCCTAGTTTATTTTCTTTTTTCATTTGAGGAAAATCATGTTGGTGTTTATTTCAGGTTTCTTTGTGAAGTTCTTACATGCTACATGTACTGTGGTCCATTTGTGTTCATTGCTATATGGTATTCCATTATATAAATACCATAAAAATTATTCATTCTACTTTTGAAGTACATTTTGGTGGTTACCCATTGTAAACCATCATAAACAAGCAGCTATGAAAATTCGTAAGTGTTCTGTGCATATGTGGATTGGTTTATAGTATATGCCTAGGGGTACTGAGCAGTCATAGCATTACATATGCGCCAATCTCTCACCTTTAATAGATAATCCCTAAATGTTTTTGGAAGCGCTTACACTAATTTGTACTGGGCCTGACAATTTACAAGAATAAACAGTTTACATGTTGTTCTAAATTCTTACCCACATTTGCTATTATCAGACTGTGATTAGGCAATCTGGACATTATGTAGTAGTATCTGACTGTGTATTTCCATGATGAGTAAACAAGTTGAACACCTTTTTATGTTTATTAGCTCTTTGATTTTCTTTCTTTGTAAAAGACCTGATCATACCTTCTGCCTATTTTTCTGTGGGGTAGTTTGTCTTACTGATTTGATTTTCAGAAATACTTTATATAGTCTGGATATTAATTCTTTGTAATGCATTCATATTACACACATATCATCTTCCATGATATGTGTTTTAGTTTTCTTTTCCTTGATGGCTCATAAAGTTAAGCACCTCTTAATAAGTTTACTGATCTTTTGGACATTCTTTTTGAGAAGGGCTCAAGTCTTTTTGGCCACTTTTCCATTGGATTGTCAAACTTGCAAGTGATTATTTGTGGGAGTTTTAAAATATGTTATGAGTACTAGTCCTTTGTCAGATAAACGTATCATGAATGTTTTTCTCTGTGTGTGGCTTTTAGACTTTATTAGTAGTGTCTTTTAATAACCAGAAATTCTTACTTTTAATATAATTACATTTAAATTTAAAAAATATCTAGTTAGTACTTTTTGTTTTCTGACTAAGAAACCTTTTCCTATGACAAGGTCATGAAGATAGATGGTCTTCTGTAAGCTTTGTTTCCCTTTCACATTTACATCATTAATTCACCTGGAATTGAATTTTTATGTGTAGTATACAGCAGGGGTCCAGATACATGTTATTTTTCAAATAGATATCCAATTGATGAAGCACTATTGAATGAGATCATTTCTTTACCACTACACTGTACTGCTATTGTCAGTATATCTCAGGTAGCTGAATATATGTGAGTTTGTTTCTGGAACTGCATTTTGTTGCATTGATCAGTTTGTCTATCATTGTTCCAATATACCAATGTCTTATCTATATAGCATTACAGTAGTCAGTGAAAAGCTCCCAAATCTGTTTAGCTTCTTCAAAATTGTCTTGGCTAGTTTCCAAATATTAAATTGCCTTGCCTTCCCATCTAAACTTTAAAATTCGATTCTCGATTTTATCAAAAGGAAAAACCAGGCTGGGAAAGATGGCTCACGCCTGTAATCCCAGCACTTTGGGAGGCTGAGGTGCGGATCACCTGAGGTCAAGAGTTCGAGACCAGCTTGACCAACATGGAGAAACCCCATCTCTACTGAAAATATAAAATTAGCTGGGTGTGGTGACACATGCCCGTAATCCCAGCTACTCGGGAGGCTGAGGCAGGAGAATCACGTGAACCCGGGAGGCAGAGGTTGTGGTGAGCCAAGATCACACCATTGCACTCCAGCCTGAGCAATAAGAATGAAACTCCGTCTCAAAAAAATAAATAAATAAATAAAATAAGGAAAAAACCTGTGGGGGGATTTTGGCTTAAAAAAATAGAATCTGTATGTCAATTTGAGAAGAATTGACATCTTTATCTCATTTAATTTTCACTAAAATTCTCTGAATTATGAATTTGTTATCTACACTTTATTGATGAGATAACTGAAGAAAAGAACAGTAAAGAAACGTATCTTATACTGTCTCAATAATTAGTACTCACTTCTGGATCCTTATCCAGGGTGTACAGGGCAGGATGCAGCTAAAGTGCAATTGACAATGTTTTGCTTTCATATTTAATTTTATGATTACTTTCTATTTATAGCCTATTTATTGCAAATATATGGTAATGGTAACTTTATATTTGAAACTAAAAATGAGACTATCTAATGAATGTTGTAACAAGTAGTTTAAATCCTAGGCAGATTGTAGAAATCGTGAGTATGTATGAAAGGTGGACTGTGTTTGAGGAAACTCTAACCAATTAAAAGTGTTTGCTTAGTGATCACTAAATTAATATTAATCTTACTTGGAACAATAACTAGTTAAAAGTGTCTAGTTAACGTTATTGACATTGATGTAGGTAGTTTCCTTGGTTTTACTCCTGCTAACTGGATGACATGTAACTTTAAAACCTATATTCCAGGACGGGTGCGGTGGCTCACGTCTGTAATCTCAGCACTTTGGGAGGCCGAGGTGGGTGAATCACAAGGTCAGGAGATCAAGACTATCCTGGCTAACACGGTGAAACCCCATCTCTACTAAAAATACAAAAAAATTAGCCGGGCGTGGTGGCGGGAGCCTGTAGTCCCAGCCACTCAGGAGGCTGAGGCAGCAGAATGGCATGAACCCGGGAGGCGGAGCTTGCAGTGAGCTGAGATCCAGCCACTGCACTCCAGCCCGGGCGAGAGTGCGAGACTCTGTCAAACAAACAAACAAACAAACAAAAAACCTATATTCCAAAATATTTAGGAAATAAGAAGTGAAACTAGGACACAGCTCATTTCCAAACTGTTTAGAATGGATGTGTCATCAATCAAAAACCTATTTTCAATTACTCTCATTCTGGTAATAATACTAACTTTTGAAAAGCAAGATTAACCTGGGACTGACAATAACATTATTTTGCCTGGGAAACGAGACACTTAGTTACAAGGGAACTGAGCATATAATCCTAAAATTTTCTCCAAGGAATAAAATTCTATTATTCTATGAAATCAAAGAGCTGTAAAAGGTTATTGAATACTGTGAAAGAAAAAAGTTATCCTATACTCCTTAATTGGCAAGAATGGAACAGGGGCTATTCTACGGTAGCTGTGAGTTTCACATGAATAGTCTTCAAATAGCTACTGAGCTGCTTGGTATGTGTGCATACCACTGAGCCAAACACAAACAGCTTCTGTCTATACAAAGCTTGCAGTTTTGAATAGTAGTAGTCTCCATGAAATATTACATAACTAGTCTCCATGAAATATTACAATGAGAAGCAAGTCCTAAAATGTGTTAAAACACTTAGAAAATGATTTAACCTTCTCATGCCTCATGTTCTAGTTTTTAAAAATGGGGCAACATAGAAAACTAATTTTTTTCCCTAGAATCAAACATAGCTTGTATTGGAAGTGGGTATCAAATTTTACAGATTAGTAGGTTTACAATTAGAACATACGAAGGAGTTTCTTTTCTTTTTCTTTCTTTCTTTTTTTTTTTCGAAGAGGGAGGAGAGTTCATACCTGTGTGGATAGAGCTATGCTCAATATATTAAGATATATAGTAAGAATTTGCATGGACCATTAAGAACAAATTTCAAAGTACTCCTAATGCAGTAACTCTACTAGTGAATCTTTTAAACTTGTATGTAACTGGTATTATCTTGGAAAATAAATATAGTTACCTGATGCCTAATATATGCAATGATATCATTTATGAAATAAAGAAGAAATTGGTGTAAACATCCTGTGTGGTCATCAAAAGCGGTTTGTGTTTTTACAATTTTTTGTTTCACAGAAGTTATGCATAGGTAACAATTTTATATTGCCTAATCTTAATTTTATATTGACCTTTACATCAGAGCGAAGGTTTCCTTTGGTTTCCAATGAAGTCATTTATTAAATAATAATATATTAATTCTAATTTTATCTGAAATTATTTCTGTCATGCGTGTCCATGTGAAGAGACCACCAAACAGGCTTTGTGTGAGCAATAAAGCTTTTTAATCACCTGGGTGCAGGCAGGCTGAGTCCGAAAAGAGAGTCAGCAAAGGGAGATAAGGGTGGTGCCGTTTTATAGGATTTGGGTAGGTAAAGGAAAATTACAGTCAAAGGGGGGTTGTTCTCTGGCAGGCAGGAGTGGGAGTCACAAAGTGCTCAGGTTGGGGAGCTTTTTTGAGCCAGGATGAGCCAGGCACAAGATAATGTCGTCGTTTAAGGCAAGGACTGGCCATTTTCACTTCTTTTGTGGTGGAATGTCATCAGTTAAGGCGAGGGAGGGCCTTTTCACTTCTTTTGTGATTCTTCAGTTACTTCAGGCCATCTGGGCTTACACATGCAAGTCACAGGGGATGCGATGGCTTGGCTTGGGCTCAAAGGCCTGACAGTTTCTTATGTCTACTTTCACACATTTATTTGTTTTATTTTCTTTTTGGTATTTATTTGAGCCTTTTATTGTCTACCTATTGCTCGATTCTGTTGTTATATTGATATGTATTTAGAGGGGAAAAAGCTCTCTTTGAAGAGTTCTCAGCTGTGTTAAGGATGTTTTTTAACTTCCTGAGGCAACTCATACAATTGTAAAGAGCCTTATTTTACTTTCACTGTTCCAGTTATGTGCATTATCAGATCAGGTAAAATATTGAAGTCAGAGTGAATTTAAGGTAGCAATGATGACTCTTACCTGAATCCAACATATCTTCTTTAAGGAAGGAGAAAAATGAAGTGTTGATTATTAAATAATCAAGTATATTTCTCCCTTAATGTGAAATGTAAGTAAAATTTCCCATAAGCTTTACTAGAAGCCTAGTTAGCACTTGAAGACTGTGTTATACAAAAGTGTAACCAAGACATTCTAAGAAATTATTAATGTAGTATTAATGTAGTTATAGTACTCCTATTATAGTAGCCAGTAGGAGACAATTTTTCCAAATGAGATTTTCCATGTAAAAATCCTTTTCAGAATCACTCCCAGTTCTATCATGTTGATCTCCTAATACCATGATGTCAACGAAGACTATGTTTGGTTCAGAAAATCTGTGCACATATTAGCATCAGGGCTTATATGTATTAAATTATCCGAGGCCAACCTTGTCAGAAAGCTTGATATCAAGGTGGAACACATTTTTGTTATAAGAATTAACTATCTCAAAAGGTGATACTTAAAAACTTTGAAGACGAATGCCTCAAAATGATACAGACAATCTTGTCTCTATCCAAATTACTTTGTTGGAAAGAGGATTAAGAAAAGAGACTAAAATCTCCTTTTCTAAAAGTCAAGTATTTTGTATTCATACGAGGTAATTGAACACCAAGGAAGTAGCCAGAAAGAAAGAAAGAAAAAAAAAATCGCCAGGATAAAGGGAACATTCAACTATTTTTTTTTTTTGTCTTGTTTATGCTTTCAATGCCCAGAAGAAAGGGCCTCAGATCACAGAAAGCTGGAGGTAATGCTCGTGGAAAAAGAACTGAATCTCAAGATAAGTGAGTTGCTTATAATAGCACATAATTTTGAAATGTTTGTCTCCTGACATAGTCAAATTATAACCCAGGTTACCAACAAACACTATAGATTATTTATACTCTGTTAGTTTTTGAATAGTAACGAGTAATGAATGTGAAATCAGAAGACTGGAGGTAAAGTTAGTATCCTGAGTTTTTTTTAAGAAAGAATATTATGGGAACCAAGTATAGGTATTATATGTCAGATTTCAGAAAAGGAATGGGCTACATATTAGATTAGCAAATGATGATCATCTTCTTTGTTTAGACTGCCATAACAAAAATGTCATAGACTAGGTAGCTTATAAGCAACTGAAATTTATTTCTCAGTTCTGAAGACTGAGAAGTCCAAGATGAAGGCACCAGCAGATTCCTTGGCTGCTAAGGGTCACTTCCTGGTTCACAGAAGGCAGTGTCACTGAGTTCACATGGGGGAAGGGAGCCCTCTGAGAGTCTCTTTTACAAGTGCAGTGATCCCATTCATGAAGGCAGAGCCCTCATGACTAATCACTTCCCAAAGGCTCCACTGCCAAATGTCCTAACATTAGGGATTAGGTTTTAATGCATGAATTTTGAGAAGACACAAACATTCAGTCTCTAGCTATGATCCTAAGAGCAAACATAGTCATTTTTCTTTTACATGTGTTTACTAATCAGGTGGGGGGGGAATACTGTGATACTCTTCATCTCGTTTTCAATACAGTCATTTATTTCTTATACAGGCAGAAATAAGTTATTCCACTCTTCAGTCCATAGCAATATAGTTGTATAGCAGATTCTATAGCGTTCTTTATCAATATGATATTTAACAAATCTAATTCTAACATATACCTCCATAACTTGCTCTTAATATAATCAAAGAATATTTCAGAACAGTGTTTTAACTTTGTTTTTCAGAGTAAGATATTTATGAAAAGTCAAATTACTTAATTCTCAATTAGTATTTTTCTTAGCATTTCCTGTAAATAATTTTGTTGATGTTCCCTTTGTGACATATGAAGGTCTTATTGGCCAGATTTCACAGGTAAGACATTCCGAGTTTCTCTCTGTTTCTACCTCTAAAGTATTGGGGAAGCATCTCAGTTTGCCCTAAAATTAAACTCCTCAACAATCACAGCTTGAACTTTTCATGTAGCTAATTAGTACTTATTCTTTCAACTGTATTGTCACCCATATGGGAGAAGGACAGCAGATTGCCTGTCTCCTGTCTGTTCCTTTTGATTTTCCTATTAAACTATTGATAAAAGAAAAACTTCAAACAAAATAAATTTAAAAGAGTTTCATTGAGCAATGAACAGGCAGCCACCAGAATCACAGCAGATTCACAGAGACTCCAGGGGTGCCTCGTGGTCAGAGCAAATTTATAGACAAAAAAGGTAAAGTGACAGCCAGGCATGGTCGCTCACGCCTGTAATCCCAGCACTATGGGAGGCCAAGGTGGGTGGATCACAAGGTCAGGAGATCGAGACCATCCTGGCTAACACGGTGAAACCCCATCTCTACTAAAAATACAAAAAATTAGCCAGGCATGGTGGCAGGCGCCTGTAGTCCCAGCTGCTCGGGAGGCTGAGGCAGGAGAATGGCGTGAACCTGGGAGGCAGAGCTTGCAGTGAGCTGAGATCGTGCCACTGCATTCCAGCCTGGGCTACAGAGCAAGACTCTGTCTCAAAAAAAAAAAAAAAAAAAAATGATGTACAGGAATCAGAAGTGAAATACAGAAACAGTGAGCTTGGTTACAGGTTGGCATTTGCCTTATTTGAAGACAGTTTGAACATTCAGCAGTCTATGAGTGACTGAAGTATGGCCACTGGGATTGGCCAACACTCAGCTGTTGTTATAGGTGCATGCTACTTAGTTAGGTTTTCAATTTTGTCTGACTATTAAGCTAGGTTCCAGTTCATCCACAAAGACTCAAATATAGAAGTAGGGAGTCCTTCTCAGGTCATATTTAGTTTGCTTTAACACTATAAAACATAATAGTTTTTGTTTGTTTGTTTGTTTGTTTTCTGGTTTCTTGTCACTATTCCGTTTAATCAAGAGAAATTGTGAGGCAAGGAGTAGGAGGAGTAAAGCAATCTCTTGTGCAAAAATCCCTTAGTGTTCCTTCATAGATATGTCCGGGCATGTAGGGTTCATGTATACAAAACAACATGTAAGTTTAAAACGTTTCAGGGCAATAAAAGCTAGCAAGCACATCCATTGCCTGAGAGTCACTGATGACCAAAGCCCTAGAAATGTGTATATAAATATGAATTAAAACAATAGCTAAGTAGATCACCCCAAGATGCTCAGTAGTAAAAGTATCTTTTTTGAAATATTAAAACTGTTTTAGGTAGTTTTTGTTGTTGTTTTTGTTATATTGTTAACAAATAAATTCTTAGCTCTATAGGTGTGGTTATTTGACTATATAGCTACATGTATCTATCAGTTGATGTCCTGGCAGGAGAAAGAAGGCTCACACTTACATTATTTTGAAGAAAATATAATGAGGAACTCTCTACAAAGGAGAGGGGAGAAGTAAGGACACCAGTGAAAAGTGTATAGTAGAGAATCACTCATAGACTATGAACAGCGGAAAGGAATTACCACCTCTAAGCCTAAAGGAGAAAGGAAAGAAAGTGCACCTGAGCCAGGTGAGTGTAAGAAGGGGCATGAAGGTCTTCCATATAGGATGGGAGCAGAAATACCCTGGCCTCTTTGTTCCTGCCCTCCAATTTCCTACCATCACCTGGGACAGAGAAAAGCAGAGGTTGCATGGGGCCTGGAGGTGGGTTTGAGGCACAAAACAAGAATAAATAAACTTATTAAATTAAAAAAATCACAAATGGAATATTATTCCATACTATAAAATTCCATTTTACTTCATTAGCCCTTTTTTTTCAGTCCAAGTCTATGATCCATCGTTGGAGATTAAGAGGATGTAAATTTTAAGCACCTAGAACATAGAAAGCACTAAATAAATGTCTGTTGAGTAAACACATGAACAAGTGAATGAGAAATGTGGTTGATTATCTACATAGAATTTCTCAAGCTCAGATTAATAAATGTCATAGTTATATTTTTATGATATAATAATTTTTATACCTCCAAAGCTATTCTTCATTTACTTTTTATTCCACTGACCCATTCCAATCCTAAAGCTTATCAACATATTTTTCTAAATTCACTGAGATACATGAGCCTCATATTTTCTGCTGTCAACCAGAGTCTAAAATTTACATCAGCCAGGTGTGCCTTAGTAGAGGCAAAAGGAATCCAGTCCCCAATCCCTGAACCCCAAAATAGGAGGATGAAATGGTATTAATGGTTCTGCCTGATTCCTAAATCAAGCATTATACATTATGTCTTCTCTCTCTTTTATTCCAACAAGGGACCAAATTAGAAAACAACCTTATGTCAAGGTAAAGACAGTTATTTTCTTTGCTTGAAAGATAGTTAAATATAAGGGTAAGAGAGAATTTTAATGCAGTGAGGATAAAAATGGCCTTATTTAATAGATTCTAAGCTGCTGCTTAGGCTGTTCTGTAAATAGTAGCATTTCAGAACAATAATAATATATTGATTAAGTGCTTTAAGTAAGTTCTTTCTGCCCTACTATTTGAACCTTGCAGTTATTTGACATTTTTAATGATAAAAATAATATCAATAAAAATAACAGCCACCATCTATTAGGTGCCTATTATGCACAATCCTCATTTGTATTCTCCAACTCAATTCTGCAAACATTTTACAAAGTTGAAATGAGAGTTTAACATTTAACTGATCAGATAACCTTGCCCAAAACCTCACAGAAAGGGCAGTGGACCCATCATGAGTAAGTGGCAGAGGTAGTTGTAGCCCAGTTTTTCTGAGCAAAATCTTTGCTTTTAAACAATACAGTGACAACCCTCTTTTGACTCCCATTTGAATTCATATATTTTTGGCTGACATTGGAAGAGCTCATATCTCCTACTTGGATCTGCAGGGTGCTATTAAACTGCCTCTGAGAAAAGAAAGACAGAAATTTTATTTCTACCATGTGTGGTATAGGGGAGGAAAGTTTAGGTGACTTTAATGAGAGTGAATATGATGAGATAAGAAAGATAAAAAACATGTACAGTGAGAAGAGTGAGTTTTTGAAGGAAAAATGGTGCCAGTTGACTAAAGGAGAGTGCATTGTCATTCTGCTCCATGTTCTCTTTCCACTCATACATATCTTCCAAATGGAGCCATAGACATTCAACTTGACGTATGGCTGCCCTTTAAATAGGCAGCTCTCCCAGACGACTCTCAGAGGCAGCCTTCACCGGAAAGCAGGGGCAGCAGCACTGACTAGTCCCTCTCATTCCTCTCGACCTTGGCTGCTGCTTCCTGCTAACAACCAAGACACTGGACCCTCACTTTCCATATTAGTTTTTGATCTCCAGTCTGCTGGTCTACTAGGCTTTCCTTCTCTGCCTTAGTGGAGTGAGCCTCCCTCTTATTCTTTGGCCCCTGCCTCATCTTTGAATGCCATCACTGACCATGGCTTTGAGGGCAGACACTCTCTTGAACAAGTCTTGATCCATTTCCAACCCACCCCACAGTATTCCTGACCAGAGAAGAAAAGTTAAGCCTATTTTTTTAAAAAAAGAAAAAATAACCTTTACAGGATTAGACCATTAAGTATGGCAATTTCTACCTACTCTTATCAAGTAGTTTAATATTTATTTTGTGCATTTAGTTCTATAATAAGTAATTCATTCCCTAAGTTTCTATCTAGGGTTCTATCTTACATGTATAAGACAGAGGACATTTATAGAGGGCTCTGTGCTAAAAAGGCTTTTTTGAAATCAATTTTCAATGCTGCTTAAAAATGGTTTTTTAATGTTTTTAATATAAGCAAAGTGAAGCGGGTCTTGAAAGAAAATCTAATCTGCATATTCATTATTCAGAATATAAACAGATGTGGGATTTGCAATAGAGGCAGGATAGTACAATGGTTAAACATACAGGCTCTACAGTCAAATCTCTTAGGCTCAAATCTCAATTAATACCTATTAGCAGTACAAACTTAGGCATATTTCTTAACCTTTCTCTGCCTTAGTTTTCTTATCTGTAAAACTGGAATTACTATGATAGCAACTGATACACAGAGTTTTATGATAATTGAATGATAAGGTAGTAAAACATGAGAAGTACTTAGAATAGTGCCTGGCATAGAAAATGCTTGATAAATGGCAACTATTACTATAGCTAGCAACTAGCTCCATGATCAATGCAGTTCACAGACTTTATCAGCAACTCACTATCTTCCTCCTTAAACAGCCTTGGCCTGGAATGTAGAAGTTCCTTCTGTCTCTGACAATATATTCTCTCACTAGAAATAAGCTCCCTTGACCAAATGGCAATCGGTTAAATTCTGACTGTTGGCATCTCACACATATTAATATTTCTAAGCTCTAGTATAAATCCCCTCCCACACAACTTCCCCACCTCCTGTACAATATGTCACACAAAAGAAGGGGACAGTAAGAAGAGAAATCTCATCACCGTTATTATTCTCCACACATGATTTAAAATGTACTACCGTTTGTCTGGTATCTGCAATAACTCCCAAGAAACCTCATTCTGTCACCAGAGTTACAGCCTTCAAGGATTTGCCTGTGCCATTTGTCAAGCTTTGCAACCTTCACTTTATTCTTTCAGTGTGCTAAAGAAAGGTCATCCCAAAGACTATACTGGTAACTTATTTTCCTCTCTTCTGCACTCCTTTATGGCTCCCTTTCTGTTTAGGAAAAGAAGTAAGAATCAGAGACAGGATTCATTCAAAACCCATTTCATGCCCTTCCCCCTCTCAGTATCAGGAGAATTTAATATCTGCGTTTACCTTTGGGGAGAGACAGATTCAATATCCTGACTCCATCACTTATTAGTTACGTAATGCAAGACAAATTTCTTGGTATGTCTGATATCAAGTAAATAAGTGTTATTGTGAGATTAGATTAAATGAGATGATGCATTTAATTGCATATAGTAACCGTTCAATAGTGGTATCGATTATTACTGTACTTCCCAAATTAACATCTGATGTATTTTTCCAGATTTCCTCTCTGAAACCATGTCCAGATTTTGATGCTTTATAATCAGTCTAACCCCCTTTCCCCTCCCTCTCCAGAATCATATTCTCTTAATAATCTCCTGAATCCTTATTCGTCACCTGATCAAAACACTTCTGGTTCAGTGATCTTCCATATTCCTTTCAAAACAGTTATTTTCATTCCTCTATTTAATTATCTGCAGCATCCCACAATAGAAGCCATTACCATTCCACTTTTCCTAATGTATGAGGGTAAAGCTTAGATAATTTCCCTCACTTTCTATAAAGGGCACTTTGCTGAAACCCTAGAGCACTCTGGAGGAGAGTGCCTAGGGCCACTGATGATACTGATATTGGGACCGATTGGAAACTGGCTGCGGTTGCCTCAAAGATGCGCCTCGCACACTTGCTATCTCCTCAGTCACTGCAAAGCCTGAGGGTTCAGAAGCTGAAAGGAATCACTGATGCCAGTGCAGAGGTGTAGAATCTAGACTCATCCTCTGGATTAGATGGCAAACACAGAATGGAATAATGCTCAAAGTAAGGACTTTAGAATTAAGCCAAATATAAGGTCAGGTTCCAGTAACACTACTTTCCACCTGTGTGATCTTGAGCAAGTTATTTTAACTTTTCTGATTTTTGTTTTACAGATTTAAAAACGTAAGGGTAAATAAAGCTGTATCTACCATATATATATATGTGTGTGTGTATGCATATAAAATATTCATTCATCTCCTTCTTTACTGCCATGAGGCTTCCTTAAGCTACTGTTATATCCTCCCTGGAATAATAAAATGCTTTTAACTGGTCATCCTGTTCTGCTTTGCATCTCTCTACTCCATCATCCACAAAGCTGTCAAACTGTTTTTTAAATCATGCAGATTCAACTGTCTAATTCTTCGATTAAAAACAACTTTTCATTGCATTTAGGAAAAAAAAAAAACTACAACTTTTACAAGTAGTTGGATCAGGCTCCTGTCTACTTCTCTCTCTTCATATCATATCACTTCTCCTCGCTCTCCAGTGAAATTTCAGCCATACTAGTCTTCTGGCAGTTCCTCAAGTGCACATATTTCTTCCCTACTCAAGGGCCCTTGCACATGCAAAGCCTGGAGGGCTCCTCACCCTATTTATTTGCCTTTCATCTCATTTTATTTCTTCAGGTCTCAGCAGTAGATCCTCAGAAAGGCTAGTCTACACATTTCAGCTAAATTTCATTTCCCTTTTATATTGTCCATTAGAGAATATAACGGTGAATTTTCTATTAGAGAGCTTATCCCTATTTGTATTTCTATAATTTTGTTTATGTCTCAATATTCAACTTATAACTAGTCCATAAGCACAATGAACACAGGTGTCATACCTCTTTTGTTTATTCCTTAACACCGGATGTCTAACTCTGTGTTGGACACATGGTAGACACTTCATGAATATTGGCAGAATTATTGTTGAGTGGATATGACAAATATAGGAAGGAGGCTCTTTCTACTCTTGCCATAGCATACTTTGCACTGTCAGCAGCAGTAGCAAGAATCTTCGCAACAGCAGTAGCTGTGATTTATCAAATGGCTGCTGTGTGCTGGGCCCTGGGCTAAACTTTTTCTATCCTCTTCTCATTTAATTCTATCATCCTAACATACTTAGCAGATAAGGGAAAAAGAAGCATTCCCAAGGTCATACAGCTTTGGTGGAGCTCAAAATTTAATACAAATCTATCTGATTTAAAATCTATGACCATGGCTTGGAAAAGTGGCTCATGCCTATGATCCCAGCACTTTGGGAGACTGAGGTGGGCAGATCACAAGGTCAGGAGATTGAGACCATCCTGGCTAACACGGTGAAACCCCATTTCTACTTAAAAAAAGTACAAAAAATTAGCTGGGCATGGTGGTGGGCGCCTGTGGTCCCAGCTACTCAGGAAGTTGAGGCAGGAGGATGGCGTGAACCCGGGAGGCAGAGCTTGCAGTGAGCCGAGATCGCACCACTGCTCTCCAGTCTGGGCAACAGAGTGAGACTCTGTCTCAAGAAAACCAAACCAAACCAAAACAAAAAAAACAAACATCTTGTGAGACCTCACTGTTGGCATGACAGCACCAAGGGGGATGGTGCTAAGCTATGAGAAACTGCCCCAATGATCCAATCAGCTCTCACTAATCCCCACTAGCATTAGTGGTTACATTTCGACATGAGATTTGGATGAGAATTGGGTACAGATGCAAAATATATCATCCTTCATTTTGGTTGCCCTTTATAAAGGGCTATCAGAGACTATTGTCAGGCTTTTCAGAGATTGCCTTAGTTAAAGAGATCATATGTTTCCTAGAGGGATCCGCACATAGTGATTGATAGACACAGGAATATAAAGGCCCATCTACTTAGGTCCCAAGTGGAACATCCCTGATGAGCTATTTTAGCTCCAATCTTCCCATGGAACTGGTTGAGGCTGTCATCCAGCCTACATCACAGTGTGACTTTTCCCTCTGCCCGTTCTTGATACCTCCCTATTTCTCCCAGTGAAGCTGATAACGCAGATATGGTAGCTGACTCTCAATACCCATTATACGCGTTGTACTTAGTAATATAATTTCAAATTTTAGATGGAAATATTTCAGTTCAGGTAACATAACTTATTTATCAAATGTCCTCACAAGTTGAGACAGCCAAGGAACTATTTTGGCTAAAGAAATGTAAGAAAAGTATTTTTAAAAGATGAGATTGACTGTTTTTCACCCTTTCTTCTCAATATTGGTTGGAATGAAGACATGATGGATGGAGACTGAGCAACTCTCTTGGCCCGTGAGGCAACATCATAGGTATGGCAGACAAGCAAAATAAAAGTCTAGGTGCCTGATACTTGTGAAACTACAGTATTAGCCCAAGCTATTTACTTTTTATATGATTACTTTTATATAAAAAGAAGTAAACTTTCATTATTTAGTGTCTGTTTGGGGAGTTTTGCTTTTATTTACAGTTGAATGATAATTAAAATAATATGCAAGAGATTCAGGGAAAAATAATCAACAAAAGATACAAATAAAGACAGTTCCTGAAATAAAACCAAACAATTCCTAGAAAAAACAAAACATGTTTATCTGACATAGAGAGCAACCTGTTCAGATAAGAGCATGAAAGCTGTTTCCAGGGAAAACACTTGGAATTAATAACTCATCTCTTACGTTTGACTGTCAAGAAAATTATACTGAGAGGCATTTAGAGAACTATTAGAAAACATTAAAAAATAATTAGATGTTCAAAGAAAACTAAGTGAAAAGCAAACAAATAACATGAGGGCTTCTGTAAACTACAGAGAAAATACACAACAATTTTAAAACATCATAGTATTCTTCCTGGTTCAGCAAGAACAATATTTACGTAGTCAAAATAGTGAAAATACAGAGTAATCTTTTAACTAAAATTGAGATATAATGAGACGATGTGAAGGATCAGGAAGGAGAAGAGGAATTGTGAGTTAAATCCTTACATACCATGTGAAAAGAAAAATATTAGACAAATTAAATTTGAATGACTTTATTTGAGCCAAGAGCAATTCCTAGATAGGTCAGCACTCAGGAAAAGAAGAGGTTCAGAGAGCACCACTCAGCAGCATGAGAAGGAAAACATGAAACAAAGTAGAGGAATCACCTGATTGGCTACAGCTAGGTGTCTGCCTTATTTGGGCATGCTGTGATGAGGCATTTGTCTTACATGGTATGATCTGATGGGAGGTCCCTAGTTGTACAACCGGTTGACTTGTTCAATGTTTGAGATTTGCTGAATCTCATTTTATTGTTGTTTTATTTTTTAAGTCAGTTACAAGAAATATTTCCAAGTTCCTTTTTAGTATGCTAACATACAAATTCTGGGTACAGAAACTCCAGGTTAATGCTCACCTGCTTATTTTGCCTTGATAACCATAACAGAAAATATTCATTTAATAAGGAAAGAATATGCAATATATGCATATTGTTTAAAATCATGCAGAAAAATATTTAGAAAATAAGCTGAATGAGTTAAAAACACTTGTCTCTAAGGATCGGTATGAGAGGATCAAGTAAATATCATTTTTGTATATTTTAATACTATTTACATTTAATTTCTTTCAAATATTTTTGTATGTAATACTTTTATTAAAACAACATTTTATTTTTAAAAATCAAGGAACAAAATTGAAAAGCATTCAGTCAGAATGCCCAAATAATTGTAAGAAATGGATAGCAAGAAAAACTGAAGCAAAAGCCTGAGCAACTGAGAGTGCTTTAAATATCTTTGGTATGTCATTGCTTATAACACAGTATGTATAAAACCTAAGCTATGGCAATCACAATTATTGTCCATATTCTAAAATGTCCCCAGAGAACATTAGTTTTCTGCCAACTCACATAAGCTGAATATCCTAAACTTTCATTTTCAGAATTAATGTTCTACCCCGAAGGAAAGATCTGTGCAACATTCATTCCTAGACTTTACCATATTGTGAGCTGCTTGAAACTTCAAAAGACATTTAAAATCCAAGATTGCCAAGGGAAGGATTTTTCAATATCTGTTGATTACCACAAACTTCATTTAATATACAATTAAAAAAACCTTCAGCCATTTTTAAGACACTTAAAGACTTTGTAGGGCTTAAAAATATTCCATTAGAATCTTTTTTTGATTACTTTTTTTTCTTTATTTCTGACCATATGTTACCTAGGTTAAAATATCTATCTCACAATTATACCTCAGTAATGATCTTGAGGAGTCCCTGTATGATGTTACTCATGTAATCTGTGCTTGATGGATAAGGTGGCATTTTTACTAAGTTTTGTCTAACATATTACCTGCTTTATTATGTAAGTTTTTTCTATTTTTCCGCTTGTTTATCCATCACACATATCTCAACTGTAACTGATATTACAAGCCATGCAAGTGTTTAAAGATAAGATATGTATGCTAGTTGAGCTAGCCAAAGATTATTCAAATCAAAAAATTCTGTGCCAAAAACTGAATTATTTTAAATATTTTAAATGATGTAGTTATGACCACTGTTCTCCTTGTGACCACTATTCTCCTTTATATAGCTGTTCTTCCTCACTAGTAAAAAAAAAAAAAAAAAAAAAAAGGATTCATTTAAAAAAAAAAAAATGGAGAGGGCTGATGTGCAGCTGCCACTTGGACAGACATAACAACGTGGAGACACACACTGGACGTTTTCTCCAGGAACCACTGCAGGAGCATACAAGCAAAGCTGAAAGAAATCACAGATCCTTTGAAAGAAGTGGCAAGCCATTGCAAATTCCACAAGACAGGTGAAAAACTCTGCTGCTCTCTTGAAACTGCCACCTCCTGGCTGGAGGCCTACCAACTAGGAAATTACAACAACTCATGACAGAACAACCCTGCTCTAAGGAAGGAGAAAACAAAAGTTAATTCCATTTCCTGCAACAACCTGGCTAACCAGTGGTCCTGAGTCTGTTCATGTGACAACTTCACTGCTCCCATAACCAGCATTCAAGAAAGCCAGCACCATAAACATATCTATAGCCAATGACTCTCACTCCATCTACTTCACTCTCCTGAAATCTCCCCCATAGCAGGTGCTGGTATCCATGGCTGGGAGACCTGAAGATGGATCTTTGCAGACATTCCCTGGCACCATCCCAGAGCCTGGGTGCCCCTGTGGGTGGTGAGACCCAGAAGAGTAATAACAATCACTGCAATCTGGCTTGCAGGAAGCCCCATCCCTAGGGAAAGCGGGAAGGCATCACATCAAGGGGTCACCCCATAGGACAAAAGAATAAACAGCAGCCCTTGAGATTCAGAGTTTTTCACTGAAATAGCCTATCAAAATGAGAAGGAATCAGAAAAGTAATTCTGGCAATATGTTAAAAAAAGTTTATATAAATGGCCAAACCTAAGAATAACTAGTTTTCCTTAGGCCAAACCTAAGAATAACTAGAAGAAAAGGAACCTCAAAGTTAGGAAAACATATCTGAAGAAATAATCAAGGAAAACTTCCCTGAGCTCACTAGAAATCTAGACATCCAAATACAAGAAGTTCACAGAACACCTCAGAAATTCATCGCAAAATATCATCACCCAGGAACATAGTCATCAAGTTATCTAAAGTCAAGACAAAGGAAAGAATCTTAAGAACTGTGAGGAAAAGCATCAGTTAACCTATAAAGGAAAATCTATCAGATTAACAGCAGATTTCTCACCAGAAATTCTGGAATTCTACAAGCCAGAAGGGATTGGTGTCCAATCTTTAGCCTACTAAAAATAATTGCCAGTCAAGAATTTTGTATCCACCAAAACTAAGCTTCATAAGTGAAGGAGAGATAAAGTTTTATTCAGATAAACAAATGCTGAGAGAATTCACCACTACCAATACATGTAAGAAAATCAAAATTTTATCAAGTACCTTCTCAGACCACAGTGGAATAAAATTGGAAATTAACTCCAAAAGGAACGCTGAATACTATGGAAATTAAATAATTTGCTCCTGAATGATCACTAGGTTGACAATGAAATCAAGATAGAAATTTAAAAATTCCTTGAACTGAATGATAATAGTGACACAACTTACCAAAACCTCTGGGATACAGCAAAAGCAGTGTTAAGAGGAAAGTTCATAGCATTAAATGCCTACATCAAAAAGTCTGAAAGAGTACAAAGAGACAGTCTAAGTAACTGCGGAAACAAGAACAAACCAAACCTAAATGAAGCAGAAGAAATGAAATAAAAAAGACTGAAGCAGAACTAAATGAAATTGAAACAAAAAATACAAATGATAAATGAAATAAAAATCTGGCTCTTTGAAAAGAAAAGCAAAATTGTCAGACCATTAGCGAGACTAACCAACAAAAGAAGAGAGAAGATCCAAATAAGCTCAGTTAGAAATAAAATGGGTGATACTATAACAGATACCACAAAAATATAAAACATCATTCACGGCTACTATGAACACCTTTATTCACACAAACTGGAAAACCTAGAGGAGTTGGATAAATGCCTGGAAACATACAACCCTCCTAGATTAAATCAGGAAAAAACAGAAACTCTGAACAGACCAATAAAACATAGCAAGGTTGAGACAGTAATTAAAAAAAAAAGTCAACAACAAAAAAATGCAAGACTAGATAGATTCACAACTAATTGCTCTTGGGCATTCAAAGAAGAATTGGTACCAATACTATTAAAACTATTCCAAAAGACAGAGAAAGAGGAAATCCTCCTTAAATCATTCTGTGAAGCCAGGATCATCCTAATGCCAAAACCAGGAAAGGACATAACAAAAAAGGGAAACTACAGACCAATATCCCTGATGAACGTAGACACAAAAATTCTCAACAAAATACTAGCTAACTGAATACAGCAGCATATCAAAAGATAATCCCCTATGATCAAGTGGGTTTCATTCCACGGATGCAGAGATGATTTAACATACGCAAGTCAATAAATGTGATACATCACATACACAGAATTAAAACAAAAATCATATGATTGTCTCAACAGATGAAGAAAAAGCATTTGACAAAATCCAGCACTTCATGATTAAAACCTTCAGCAAAGGCGACATAGAAGGGACATACCACAAGTTGATAAAAGCTATCTATGACAAACTCACAGCCAACATTATACTGGATAAAGAAAAGTTGAAAGCATTCCCTTTGAGAACTGGAACAAGAGAAGGATGCCCACTTTCACCACTTCTATTCAACATAGTATTGGAAATCCTAGCCAGAGCACCCAGACAAGATAAATAAAGGGCATCCAAATTGGTAAAGAGGAAGTCAAGCTTTCACTGTTCACTGATGATATGATTGTATACCTAGAAAACCCTAAAGACTTATCCAAAGAGCTCCTAGATCTGATAAATGAATTCAGTAAAATTTCCGGATACAAAATCAATGTATACACATCAATAACACTGCTATACACCAACAATGACTAAGCTGAGAATCAAATAAAAAACTCAATTCCTTTTACAACAATTGCAAAAAAAACAAAAATACTTAGGAATATACCTAACCAAGAAGGTGAAAGATTTCTACAAGGAAAACTATAAAACACTGCTGAAAGAAACCATAGACAACACAAACAAATGGAAACACATTCCATGCTCATGACTGAGTAGAATCAACATTGTGAAAATGACCATGCTGCCAAAAGCAATCTACAAATTCAATGCAATTTCCATCAAAAGACCATCATCATTTTTCACAGAACTAGAAAAACCCATCCTAAAATTCACATGGAACAACAACAAAAAAAGAGACCACATAGCTATAGCAAGACTAAGCAAAAAGAGCAAATATGGAGGCATCACATTATCTGACTTCAAACTATACTACAACACTATATTTACCAAAACAGCATGGTACTGGTATAAAAATATGCATGTAGACCAATGAAACAGAATAGAGGACCCAGAATTAAAGCCAAATACGTAGAGCCAACTGATCTTCAACAAAGCAAACAAAAACATAAACTGTTTTTGATATGTGAGCCATTCAGATAGTTCATTGAAACATTCAGTGTCATAACCAGTCATTCAAAATGCAAACTCACATGAGAAGCTGATGACGGATCTTCAACAAAGCAAACAAAAACATAAAAAACATAAAATGGGGAAAAGACACCCTATTCAACAAATGGTGCAGAGGTAATTGGCAAGCCACAAGTAGAAGAATGAATCTGGATCCTAATCTCTCACTTTATACAAAAATCAACTCAAGATGGATCAAAGACTTAAATCTAAGGCCTGAAACCATAAAAATAATAGAGAATAACATCAAAAAAACTCTTTTGGACATTGGCTTAGGCAAAGAGTTTATGACCAAAAATCCAAAAGTAAATGCAACAAAAACAAAGATAAATAGATGGGACTTAATTCAACTAAAAAGCTTTTGCACAGAAAAAAAAAAAAAAAAATTCAGCAGAGTAAACAGACAATCCACAGAGTAGGAGGAAATTATTGTAAACTATGCATCCAACAAAGAACTAATATCCAGAATCCACAAGGAAATCAAACAAATCAGCAAGAAAAAAACAAATAATCCCATCAAAAAGTGGACTAATGACATGAATGGACAATTCTCAATGGAAGATATATAAATGGCCATCGAACATATGAAAAAATGCTCAACATCACTAATTATCAGAGAAATACAAATCAAACCACAATGAGATACTACATTACTCCTGCAAGAATGGCTATAATTTAAAAATCAAAAAATAATATATATTGGTATGTATGTGGTTAAAAGGGGACACCTTTATACTGCCAGTAGGAATGTAAACTAGTACAACCACTATGGAAAACAGTATGGAACTAAAAGTACTAAAGAACTAAATAACTAAAAGTAGAAGTACTGTTTGATCCAGTAGTCTCACTGCTGGGTATTTACCCAGAGGGAAAGAAGTCATTCTATGAAAAGGACACTTGCACACACATTTATAGCAGCACAATTTGCAACTGCAAAAATATAGAACCAGCCATTATGAATATCAGAAGGGTAATACCATGTGTTTGAAGTATGCCCCTTGCCAAGTGTCCCAATGAACCAAACCAACTAAAATTAAATGCATCCAAGAATGAGCCGTATGAGGCATCTACCCATTTTAACCAAGTAGCCTGCTAATTAATTTTTTTGCAACCATAATACCCAACATATTTTTTCATGTGTAATAAGAAGCATCGACAACTGCACAGATTTTTCCTTCCTATTCAGCTAGTCAGTAACAATACTATTATCTAGTATTCCATGACTGGGTTAAATTAAAACAAAAAATGAGAACAAATGGGTCTAGAGGTCTGACGCGATAAAAGGGACTACAGTATAATTTGAACAACAGTTGCATTAGGGATGCTGCTAAAGTTACTCACTAGGTGGACTAAAGGATCTCTCAGGTCATGTAAAGATTTGGCATGACAAATCTCACACTTCGTCAAGTTATATCCAGAAGCTACTGACTCTGAAATTTTAATTACAACATTATGCTGCCAAGTGAAGGAGGTAGACATAAGCAAGGAAACAAATAAGAAGGAAAGAATCCTCATTATGATGAGGAATATTGTTCCAACGTCTTGGTTAAAGCTGTCCACAGTGTGATGTCATCAGCTTCTCATGTGAGTTTGCATTTTGAATGACTCTGGTTATGACATTGAATGTTTCAGTAAACTATCCAAATGGCTCATGTATGAAGTACAAGTTTTGTCCCTTAAAATTTACATCAAATTGTCCGGTCTTAGCATATAGGGCTTCGGAAACTGAAGTCTTATTCTTAGTTAAGAGTTGTGCCGCCAGATATCTGTGGAAACTAAAAGAATTCAGGATCCAGTCCAGTCTACAGGTGGATAATATTATCTTCAGGTAGATAATGAAAACTCAAAAACAATGAACAGGGATACAGTCTAATAACAGATATACTATAGTTTTTCTTCTGAGACATACTTTTTCTCTCTGTAGTCACCCCCATTTCTACCAATGATAATTAGAGTAAGACTAATTTAGTCTCATTGAACTTTTGCTGATTAAGAATAGCAATTGACCATATAGGCTCCTTTTAAGTTTGCTTTGCTGGCACTTTTTATAAATAATCTCAGATTGGACTGTTAAAATACTCTCAAGGCTATGGAGACAAACCAAGGCAGACATCAGACTTCACTTCCAGTACATACAGATTTAGGTAAATTTCCCTCTTAATTAGGTCTCTCAAATACCTTGAGATTCTTGGGTCTGCCAGGAAGTGACATTTTTTTCTCACTCACTATAAGGCTTGGAACCTCTGAAGCTAGGCATACTATGTACGTTCTCAATGATTATCCAGTCAAAACCTTGGTAATATAACAGTATTTCCAATTATATCCTGTTATAAAGACAGGACATTCTTATTGAACTTGTACAAATGATATTATTGCCATAGAAATGAGAATATTCACAAAAGTTTCCAAATTCTGGAGGGATCAGGTAGGGAGAAAAAATATGTTTCCATTTTTGTTCATGAAAGCATACTTACCAAATTGCTGTAACCTATAGGTGGCTTAAAAGAAAAACATAGTTTCTTTAAATCTGGAAAACAAATGAACTAAAAGAATCAGCAAATTCTGGAAGTAAAAATTCATAAAACATGATTTTCGGTCGGGCGCGGTGGCTCAAGCCTGTAATCCCAGCACTTTGGGAGGCCGAGACGGGCGGATCACGAGGTCAAGAGATCGAAACCATCCTGGCTAACACGGTGAAACCCTGTCTCTACTAAAAAATACAACAGAAAACTAGCTGGGCGAGGTGGCGGGCGCCTGTAGTCCCAGCTACTCAGGAGGCTGAGGCAGGAGAATGGCGTAAACCCGGGAGGCGGAGCTTGCAGTGAGCTGAGATCCGGCCACTGCACTCCAGCCCGGGCGACAGAGCGAGACTCCGTCTCAAAAAAAAAAAAAAAAAAAAGAACATGATTTTCATCAGTTTGTTTTGTGTCATGCAATTAATTTTTATTCTGCTTGATTTTGGAATAGTAGTTTCATGAAGTCATCACTTTCATTAGAGTTCTGGAAATTCTTACCCAGTCCAATGGTATAATCTTAAAGTCATAAGAAACCTGTACTTGTTAGAGTCCTTCCCATGAGTCCTCTTAATGCTGAAGCACTTCGTATTATAGTTGCTTGCAAATGCTTTCAGAAAACAATTAACTGTCTGTGGATGATAAGACAAAATGGTCATGGCTAAAAGTATGATGAGAATTCGTGATAATAATGATACAAATAACAAGGAAATTTTGTTATTTCTGTGGCACACAACATTTTAACATAACCAAAATCATGACTGATAACATCAGCTTTCTAAAAATTTTCCATAGTTCCTGGAACACATATTAATAATATATTAATACAAATATAACTCAAAGTTAAACATCATTTCTTATTTGAAAATGCTTTTCGTATAATTTAACATACAAAGTAAATGTAATTACATTCATATATCCTTTCAGATGTCTCAGGGGCTCTCCAAAATGTCCAAAGTTAGTTCAAGGTCAAAAAGACTTACTTATAATTTGATTTTAGGAATTTTGTCAAAAATGTCAAAAGGTTTAAAACACTTAATTTAACAAGATTATCAGACATTATAAAACAGTTAAAGACAAAGATAGAAAAGTTACATATTTGCCAACAAAAATTTAGCTGTTTTAATACTGAGAAGTTTCTATTTTCTTAAGTAATCAAAAGACCTTAAAGTGACAACATGAAACACAAGAAATTATCTTGATAAAACACAAAGTCTTTGTTTCCTAGGCCAATTACCTAAAGGGAAAAAAACACTTTATACTCTCAAATCAATAACCCCAAGAAAACTGTCATTTTAACAGGCAGAAAAACCAACTTCTAGTTTCATACCAGTGTACTTTTGGTTTTAAGGCTCATTTTAAAAACCCTTATAACAAATGCATTCAATGATTCAAAATTCATGAACTGGTCTCTTTCCTCCTCCTCCTCTCTCTCTCACTCTCCCCCTACTTTCTATATCAATTCAATTTTATCTATATCTCTTCTTTTTTCCTTCACTCATTCTGAAACAAACTTTAACCTCCAAAATAGACAGATTACTCTTTTCCTCAACAATGACCCAAACAAAGTTCTCATGCCTTTCAGTAACTTTTCTTACCAAATATACATCTTTCTTTCTTTGTACACTCTGCATACAGAGTTGCCTCCCTCATTATTTCTAATAACTTTAACTACATATATTAATTAGAATTATTTTAATTCTTAGAAATCTTAATGTCTGATGAAAATTAATAGGCACTGTGTTTTATGTCAGCATTTTATAGATGAACACTATGTCATAATATGATTTTTTTTTTTTTTTAATTTTGAGACAGGGTCTCGCTCTGTCACCCAGGCTAGAGTGTGGTGGCATGATCACAGCTCATTACAGCCTCAACCTCCCAGGCTCAAGCTATCTTCCCAGCTTAGCCTCCAGAGTAGTTGGGACTACAGGCACATGCCACCACAAGGAGCTGATTTTCTCTTTTGTAAGTTTTTTGTTTGTTTTTTTTTTGTAGAATTGGGATTTTGCCATGCTGCTCAAGCTGATCGTGAACTTCTGGGCTCAAGCAATCCGCCTACCTCAGCCTCCCAAACTGCTGAGATTATAGGCATGAGCCACCACGCCTGGCTAATTTTTTATGTTCATTATCAAAGCCAAATATACTTGGGTATAGAGATTCTCTATATTACATAAAAATAAGATGCCAAAATATATATTTAAATTTATGTTTAACAATTAATTTTTCAGTATTTTAACTTACTTAGAAATGACTCATTTTATGAATATTTATTATTTAATTTAACATAACTTTAAGATTTCAAAAAGATTTTTGAAAATATAAAAAGTTCATTTATAAATGTTTATTCCATTTACATTCACCAAATTTTCTCATTCTTAACAAGTATGCTTGAATAGCTTATTAAACAAAGCTAGCCATTGAAGGAGTTCAGGAAATGCCACCCCAAATACATCAGTTTGGTATATTGATTACTTTGAGCTGAAGGCACTCAAAAAACAGCAAAATGCAAAGGGAGGCTTTCTGTGAGTCCCCCTCATCTGCCTGAAGACAGATCCTCTAAAAAGAACTTGACTGTCATCAATCCTCTCCCTGGGGAGTTTCATCAGCCAGGGAAGATTAACTCTTATCACAGGAGAGGTCAGACACCACACCCAGACAGACTGTCGGAAACCATCACCTCTTCTTCAAAGACTGATTCATCTTTCCCCAGAATCATTAACAATAAGGATCTCTCTCTCTTTATCCCCTGATCATCTTACCCATTTCAGCAGAGGGGCTGAGTCGTGGAACACTTGCTCTTTTCTTGATTGACGTACCTGATTATTGCTTTAAGTTATTGTTAGCTGAGTTGCTTATTGTAATCGTTGCCTTCCATTTTAGATGTTTAGATTTCTCCAAACTGGGATAAATAGAGTGGACTGGTTTGGGGCCCTGTAATGTTGAAGGACCAGCGAGTTTTCCTCTGACCCATCAATCTTTGATGAATTAAACCTTTGTGTCAACCTCATCACTGTCAATTTTATTTCTCCCATTTTTAATGGCCATCTAAAAATTTTGGACCCTAAATTTGCATTTCCAAAAAAATATGGCTCTTAGGTGAAACAAGATAGAAAATTGACATCTCAAAATCACACAGCTTAGATTTTAGACCTAAATACCATTATTTGCCAAAACAAAGAAGGGTATAGGTAGAAAGCCCAGTGAAAACAAAAATGATAAAAGGGGAAGTTTGTTTAGATCAATGCTTTCTCCCACTATGAGCATTTCTAGTGTTTTTTCTTTGTATATGTACGTTTGTTAAAAGAGTTTCAAAATAATCAGCTAAATTCCAGAAAGGTGGCTTTTAAACTTAGTTTCTGTTCCTTAACTAGATTATTAAGTACAGAGCAGAGCCCATTTGTGAATAGGGCAGACAAAGCATTGTCTATGACTGGACTCAGAATGGATAGCACTGAAGCAGCAGCAAACTGCTTAATCTGAGGGCCTAACTTAGTAACATTTCAGATAGCTTTCCTTTTGCCTTTGGAGTGAGATAGTAAGTAAGTGAAAAGGCTGGCAGATTTAATGTTCATCATCAATTAGTTGCTTAAGCTTTTAATTTGCTTTTCATAAGGAGTTTTTTGAAGAAAAAAAATTGACAACCTTTCAGAAACTTCTACATATTAATCAGTATTCATGGGTAGGTCTAATTTGGGAGCCCTCTTTTTTTTTTTTTTTTTTTTTTTTTTTTTTTTT
>NW_012118877.1:776096-807131 GCF_000951035.1 Colobus angolensis palliatus
TCTTGCTCTGTCACCCAGGCTGGAGTGCAGTGGTGCGATCTCAGCTCTCAGCTCACTGCAACTTTCCCCTCCCAGGTTCAAGTGATTCTTCTGCCTCAGCCTCCCAAGTAGCTGGGATTATAGGCACCTGCCACCACACCTGGCTAATTTCTGTATTTTTAGTAGAGACAGGGTTTCACTATGTTGGCCAGGCTAGTCTCGAACTACTGTCCTCAAGTGATCCGCCCACCTCAGCTTCCCAAAGTGCTGGAATTACAGGCGTGAGCCACTGCACCCAGCCGGGAGCACTCATTTTTAAGCGTGCTTCTCAAGTACACTTGAGAAGATGGTACAACACTGTTCATCTGAACATTCCAAATAAGACCATCATAATTTTAAATTATCTTTAGTATGCCATTTTTGTAAGTATCTGTACCTTCCAGGGCCTAATACTTATACATGTAATGGCAGGTACAGCCACAAGTTGGAATACTTGGTATTTTAGAAATTAAGAATCCCTATACAATGGAATACTATGCAGCCATGAAAAAGGAATGAATGAATGGCATTTGCAGCGACCTGGATGAGACTGGAGACTATTATTCTAAGTAACTCAGGAATGGAAAACCAAACATCGTATGTTCTCACTGATAGGTGGGATCTAAGCTATGAGGACACAAAGGCATAAGAATGATAGAATGAAATTTGGGGACTTGTGGGGAAGAGCAAGAGGGGGGTGAGGGATGAAAGATGATATATATGGTGCAGTATATACTGTTTGGGTGATGGGTGCACCAACATTTCATAAATCACCACTAAAGAACTTACTCATGTAACCAAATACCACCTGTGCCCCAATAACTTATGGAAAAAAAATTTAGACTAGAAAAAAAATAAATGTATAATTTAAGAAGGAAAAAAAGAATACAATTTTTACATTGATTTTGAGTGTCTTAGAGCCAAGATAAAAGCTGAAGGAGGAAAACATCATTGGGTTAGGTTGTGTCATGCTTTCATAATGTTCCTTCACTGCACAGACATCTTCTTGAGGACGGCAGATAACCCAGTGTTAAAACCAGCCCGTGCCACAGTCCAGCTCTCCCACTGTGGCAATCTTATTTTTAGGTTGTATGCACTCTAAGCAGCTTTTAGGTTCCGGATTCATGCCCACCAGTTAAATTGCGGCTTTGGCTCTGAAATTGCCCTGATCAACTTTGTGAACTATTTTCCCCTACCTATCCATGTAAGAAGTAACAAAGAGGAATAAGCCCAAATTCCTGAGCATTTCTGAAAGCCAGAGCTGTACACCTCATGCAGTAACAGCCACCGACTGCAACCATGGTCAGATACCTGAAAAACCACAGCTCTTTTCAGTGATTCAGACACAGAAAACTCCAAAGGGTCATGTGCTCTCTCATAGCACAAACTAACCTTGGATTCAAAAACCAAAATGATCAACGGCTCAATGCAAAAAGAGCAGAGTCCAGTGCTTGGGGTTCTGTGAGGAAGACAAAGGACCTTAAAAGGGGCCAGTGGTGCCTCTCATATTCCTCGAGGAGCCTGAGGAATCATATGCAGTGTTCTTTGGGTCTATTCATGGTCACCAAAAACTGTCCAAACACAAAATTACGACATCTTTAAAGATCTTCTTGGCTTTTATTTGTGATTCTAGCACTAAGCAACATCTTGCTGTATAAAACAGAATGAGTGTTTTGATGAGCTGAGCAGAAGAGTTTGACTTTATAGACAGAAAAGGCTGAATAAATGAGAAACTGGGAACAAAACCAGATTGGTCATTTCAAACTTACTTTACTCATAGGGTTAAAACAGAGGAAACTCGCGAGTTACATTGACTCCAGTTGACTGGAATCTCCTGTTTGGATTTTGTTTTGTTTTGTGTGTTTTGAAAACTGGCCCATTTCAAAGTTCATTTTGATCACATGGCACTTAGCACAAGTGGTCTAGTCTGCTGGACTCTAATGCAGGAGGCTAGTTCAAAACAATAGTCTCCCATAAAATTTGTATAACACCTGAAAATCACTAAGTAGAGTGGATTTGAAGTGTTCTCATCACAGAAACTGATACGTATATGAGGTAATACATACGTTAGTTAGTTTAGTTTAGCCATTCCACAATGTAAAGATATTTCAGAATGTTATATTGTATACCATAAATATTTATCATTTTCCATTTGTCAATTAAAATATAAATTAATTTGATAAATTAACTTTTCAAAAAACAACTATTTTATTTTGCTTACAATTTCATGATCATGAATTCAGCAGGGTTCAGCTGGACAGTTTTTGCTTAGAATCACTCATACAGAGCCAGGCATGGTGGCTCACGCCTGTAATCCCAGTACTTGGGAGGCTGAGGTGGACAGATCACCTGAGGTCAGGAGTTTGAAACCAGCCTTGCCAACATGTCAAAACCTCATCTCTACTAAAAATACAAAAATTAGCCAGGTGTGGTGGCATACACCTGTAAGCCCAGCTACTCAGGAGGCTGAGGCAGGAGAATCACTTAAACCTGGGAGGTGAAGATTGCAGTAAGCAGAGATCGTGCCATTGCCCTCCAGCCTGGGAGACAAGAGTGAGACTCTGCCTCAATTTAAAGAAAAAAAAAAAAAGAATCTCTTATACAATTGATCTTGGCTGATATGGTTTGGCTGTGTCCCCACCCAAATCTCACCTTGCATTGTAATAATCCCCATGGATCAAGAGCAGGGCCAGGTGGATATAACTGAATCAGGGAGTCAGTGTCTCCCATACTGTTCTCATGGTAATGAGTAAGTCTCACAAGATCTGATGGTTTTATCAATGGGAAGTCCCCTGCACAAGCTCTCTTGTCTCCCACTATGTAAGACATGCCTTTGCTTCTCTTTTGCCTTCCGCCATGATTGTGAGGCCTCTGCAGAAGTGTGGAACTGTGAGTCCATTAAACCTCTTTCCTTTATAAATTACCCAGTCTCGGCTATGTCTTTATTAGCAGTGTGAGAATAGACTACTACATCCACCAACTGCGTAACTGGGGTTACATTTATATGAAGGATCCATGGAATGAAAGTCCCAGATGGTTCACTCTGCGGCAAACATCTGATGGAGGGTGTTTGCTGGGAGATCATCTGGGATGTCCACTGAGCATCTCCACATACCCACTCCAGTATATTGCTTTCAGAGTAGTCAGACTTACACGTAGGCTCAGGACTCAAGATATTCCAGTAAACAAGATGGCAGCTGCATTGCCATTTTTGACCTAGCCTTGGAAGTCACTCAGTGCCACTTCTGCTGCATTCTCTTGGTTATTAATGAGAAACAGCCTCACTCTAATTCAAAGAAAATAGGATCTAACCTCTTGGTCCAACATCTTGGTCAAGTCAAAAAACCTGTAACTATTTTTTTTAAATTATTTATTGAACAGGTCTTTATTTGTCACTGCCATGTGCCAGATAGTGTACTAGGGACTAAGCATTTGTGAGTGGACAAAATATTCAAACAAAACAGAAGAATGTAGAACAAAAGTGAAAGTTCTCTTTAAACTCAGCTCCCTCTCAAGTCTCCTGTAAAGGAAACTCCTTTTTCTTATTTTTTAAAAAACTTTGTTTTGTTTTGATAAGAGTATGCAATATGAGATTTACCTTCTTAACACATTCTTAAGTATACAATATAGCATTGTTAACTATAGAGACACTGTTGTGCAGCAGATCTCTTGAACTTATTTATCTTACCTAAGTGAGATTATGTCCCTCAAGTAGCAGTTCTCCCATTTTCTCCTCTCTCCAGGCCCTGTCAACTACCATTCTGCTCCCTGCTTCTGTGAGTTTGATTATTTTAGATACCTCTTATTAATGAAATAATGAAGTATTTGTCCTTCTGCAACTGGCTTATTTCACCCAGCAGAATGTCCTGATTCTTTCATGATGTCTCATATTATAGTATTCCTTCTTTTGTTAAGGCTGATTAATAGTCCATTGCAGGGTGTGGTGGCACACACTTACAGTCCCAGCTACTCAGAAGGCTGAAGTGGGAGGATTGCTTGAGCCCAAGAGTTCAAGGCTGCTGTGAGCTATGATCATGCCACTGCACTCCAACCTGGGTGACTGTATTAGTCCATTTTTACACTGCTATAAAGAACTAGCTGAGGCTGGGTCATTTATTTAAAAAAAAAAGAAGAAAGTGAGAGAGATTTAATTGACTCATAGTCCTGCATGGCTGGGGAGTCCTCAGGAAACTTACAATCATGGTGGAAGGCAAACGAGAAGCAAAGCATATCTTAACATGGTGGCAGGATAGAGAGAGCAAAAGGGGTAGCGCCAAACTTTTAAACCATCAGATCTTATGAAAACTCACTCACTAAATGAAAACAACATGGGGGAGCCACCCCCGTGATCCAATTACCTCCCACCAGACCCCTCCCTCAATGCATGGGGATTACAATTTGAGATGGGATTCAGGTGGGGACACAGAGCCAAACCGTATCAGTGACAGAGCAAAACCCTGTCTCAAAAAAGACAAAAATAGTCCGTTGTATGTATAAACCACATTTTCCTTGTCCATTCATCCATTCATGAACATTTAGGATGTTTCCAAATGTTGACTATTGTGAATAGTGCTACAATGAACATTGGTAATAACATTGCTAATATCTCTTTGAGATCCTGATTCCAATTTTTGGATAATTACCTAGAAGTGGAATTGCTGAATCATATGTGTGATTATTAGTTTTAGACAGTCATAGAAAGTATAAATTGTGATGTCAAGTTATTATAATCCAAGATCATATTGTTATTTTTGTGGTATTTTTGAGGCTTCCTAATCGAATTAGCATTTTTGAGCTCCTGTGCTTTTTAAAAGTTTAGTAAAGTTAACCCTACTCAAAATATTATGTTTGAAGTTATCTTCTATTCCTGAGTGTTTTCTCCTCTTTGACAAATATATCATGTTAATCTTTTAACAAACATATTGATTTTGCCAAGTAGATTTCACAATAGTTTCTAACCATCTTTTGCCACATGTATTAAAATAGTTTTCCACATATAGTTGTTATATTCCTTCATCTTTCCTTCCTTCCATTTCCACCATCACTCTTTCTTCCTTTCTTATCCAATATGCTTTGGCTTCTTGGTCCCACACTCTGCTAGGTACTGAGGGCATTGAGATGAATAAACCACATTCCTTGCTCTACAGTGGCTCACATTTTGATGAAGGAGATGAGAACTAAAAATGACAAATAGTGTGGTAAATGTGATTGCAGAGATATGTGCAGAGGATATGGGAGTGCTGAAGCAAGACTAAAGCTCCTCAAATCTAAGTTATTCAAGAGAGAACAGTAAAATTTCACATTCAATTTATTTTTAAGAGTGGGAGAGAAGAAATTCAAGATCTGAGATACATAACTATAATACTCAAACATATCTGGATCATACATTTTCAAATATAAATGATTTTATAAAGGACATGTCTTGAAAATAGGATTCTTTAAAAAATAATATTATCTACATTCATACAAACATCTGAAAATAGGCATTTATCTGAAATCGACATATATCTCACATCATCAAACCACTGGAGGTCAGCTTCTTTGGGGGTAGCTGATAGCAGAAAAACCCCTTGAGATAATCAGAAGTGCTAACCTACTCTAGTAATTGGATTCTCACAGCTCAATTAAAAGAGAAATAGCAAGTACATCTGATCATGATGTTTAAAATATTTATGAGAATAAAAGGCCTATAATAATGTCTTTCACTATTAATTTATAGCTAGATGGAAGGAGAATTACTTTGGACTTTTTTTACTTTCATTATAATTTCTATGATAAAATGTGCCAACTATTTCCCTTTTGGTTTAGCTTGAGAATCAAACCAATGCTTGCATCTCTAATTATTTTTAGGTAGTTTCTTCTAATCTTGCCCCAAGAGAACTTGGCTGCTCACTGTTGTTGAGAGAAGACAGAGGAAATAGAACTTTTCAGTTTATAGAAGACATCAGCACATACTACTCAGGCGAATGCCAAGTATTTAAACTGGTTCAGTCAAACAACTGGGCTAAGTTTGGGAGATATTTAAGGGAACTTTAGGTGGATAAATAGGCTGCAAGACATTTAATACATAGAAACAATTGCTTGTAGAAGAAAACACTGGTACTTCTGTGGTACTTTTTGGAAGACAGAAAAGGTAAGGGAAATGTTCCTTCTACAAGCTAGCTTATACTACATTGGGAAAAAAACTTGAAAGTGGATACATTAATCATATATTCCTCTGTCTTTGAATTCCTAGCATCTAACATAGTGCCTGACCAGAGTATGTGCTGAATAAAATTTACTAAATGTGTGAAGCAATAAATGTGTGAAGCAATAAATGTGCAGACTGCAACATCATAAAAATTCACCAACTATAACTAGGCAAAGGGTGGACAAATCAAGTTGCCTTGCACTTGAACTTTGTAATTTCATTTTTCTTGGTATTGCTCAGACAGTGTCTGAACATGATTATCATCCTAATCATAAATCTTGAAGAAATGCATGCGATATTCTCATGTGTTATGACTATGAGGAATATGTAAGATCTTAATAGATGCATAAAAATAGAAGTGAGGACTATGCTGGGTTAAGAAAATTTGGTAATGAGTTACACAGTCTGCCCCCACAGTGAAGGACAGAGAGAGTAAAACTTTAATGACCCACTTAATTATTTCTAAATTATTTTTGGTAGATGGATGTCATAGTTTAGCAGATATGACTTTGACATTGATTCTGCACGGTGAGAGACTCCCCTATTACATGTTTTACAGTTCATTATTGTGTTTTTTCCCAATATTTAGCCTTCATTTCTATCGCTGCTTAAAGTTACTTTGTCTTGATTTTTAAAAGGAAGGGCTTTTTTCTTGCAGGTTAAGACATACATTATTATGTTCAACTTCTCATAAGATCAAAGAAAGAAAGAATTTATACCATATAAAAGAGCTCTGGCTCTGGCTCACTGAACTAAACACTCCACATTGCTATTTGATTCTCCTTTTAGTAAAGCATCCATTCTAGTTAATTTTTGTAACAGCTATTGCCAGACAACCAAATCCCCTTTTCCTAGGAACACTGAAATCAAAACATTAATAAGGACTTAGAGAATTAGCCTTAGCTCACTTGTACATTTTATAAAATGAGAATGCTGTTTGGGGGACTGCCGTGTTCACGATATTTGCCATGAACTTGTTCTTCAATTTTCCTGCAATGTATTTTCATTTTCTTAGTGTTTTATTCTAAAACTCACTATCTATTAAAAAATAATTGGATTGTCCTTTCTGGAACATTTTCTTCCTTTTGTTTAGAGGGTTTTCTTGGGGCTTGGTGTTTCTTTGTTTTTGTTTTAAACCAAAGGCATTTATTCATAACTTTTGTTTTAGTTCTGATGATAGCAAAATGGGAGAATTATGTGGAATGAAAGACTTTAGGTTTAAGTTCTCCATTTATCAATTGATTTATGTATACCTTCATTCTATAAATATCACCTGAGCCCTGCAAATTGGGGTGTGCTTACTGCCTTTTGTTTTTCAATTTATGAACATTGCTTCTACTGTGTTTGTACACGAGGGCTATGTTACAGTAGGTTTCAGATTACATAGAGTCCTTAAACACTTATAATGAGAAAGGCACTACACTGAAACTGGTAAGTAGTGTAAATTAAATCTAGTACTACCTCAAAGAGTCTAGTAAGATAAAATGAAAGTACATCACATTTGGATGCTTTCATAGTTATCAGAAAAGCCAACTCAAGCTGATGATTTGTTGACTCAAGTCACCAAGAAGCTCAAAATTTAGAAGAACTTCTGCACAGCTTAACCTTGACTATCATTCTATTTCTTTGTGATTCTTTAGACTCTTCTCTGTGTCAGTTTTGTTATCAGGCTAACTTACCTTGTGGTTACAAGCAGAAACAGGGACTACGTGCTTCCTTCGCCCTCAACCAGTGGTCAACATTTTGATCTTTATTTGATTGGACTATTTCTGAGACCACTGTGGCTAAGGAAGTCCCATATTTGATTTGGCTTAGGACTTTTTCCTTCCTTTGTGGCATGGAAAAAATGATTAGACTTATTGATTTGTGCCTTTGAGCAGAGGATAGAGTCAATCTCATCCAAACCGCAAAGTTGCTAAATAAAAGAGGAAGACAGTTACCTCAAGGGAAATCCAAGTGCTGCTACAAAAGAGAATGAAGGGAAATTGATTTTGGTAAGGCAACCAATGACTATGTGACTGAGTCTCTATAGATAGTGTTGGTTCTCCACTCGTTTCCACTTAATGTTCAAACTCAGCACTTTAATAGGACAGTAGACCGATTGAAAAAAAATAGCCCTAATTGTTTCATATCCCTGGCAGTATGATTCTGTAGGTCATCCCATCAAAAAGTAGAGGCTATTCCCCCATCCTTTGAATCTGAGCTAGGATGGCAATTTGATTTAACATAATAAAAATGTGTTGAAAATGACTGTGTGCCAGTTTTAAGCCTGTCCCCCAAGAAGCTTTGTGTCCCCCACTCACTCTTCTGGATTCCTGCTGTCATCGTGCTACCTAGCCTGGTCTAGTTAGCTGGAGGATGGGGGGGCCACAGAGAAGAAAATACAAAATGTCTCAGCTCAGGTCATTCTAGACCACTCAATGTCTCAGCATTTGACCATAGACAAACAAGCCCAGTCAAGACCAGGAGTGTCTGGCAGGGAGGCAAAAGCAAGGGTTATATATACCCTATAAGGCCACTGCTTAGTCATCATTCTGAAATCCAATAAACTCTTAAAAGCAAAAGGATTTCTATTAATTTATAGGAAACTCATTTGACAGCAAAACCAAATCTGAACTTATGTAAGGCTATTTGCATTCTTCATTTATCCTAACTTTTTGTGTGAATACACATGTTTTGCTGAAAAAGATATTAATGTGTTTGGCCATAGGGTGCTGCCCTAGATTCCACTGAGGATTTTACAAAATTCATTGTGTATACAAAGTGTTAGCTTTCTGAATTACACACACCACACACACGTGTGCGCGCGCACACACACACACACACACTCCCAAACCAAGCCAAAGCAAAAATAAAAAAACAAACTGAAAACAACCTACCCAAATCTTGAAATATATCTGACTCAAAAATTTGGAAACCTGAAAATCCATTTTGCACAGAAAAATTTTTAGCCATTTTTTTTTTCTTTTTGCCTTTGTCCATCCTACTCACAAAACAGCTTCCCTAATCTCCTTTCACAGTGTTCCCCCCTTCCCCTCCTCCAAAGTCCCTCTCTTCTAGCCTGTCAGTGTCTAGTTTCAGCCTCTTTCCCACTCTGGGATTTGCCTTCCCCCACCTCTTTCCTTGTATAGTACTGTATAAACCTTTTTCAGCTCCCTAGTTTGCACTTTTAAATATCACCAGGCTCAGTAAATTGAAAGACACTCCTTTACATTTGCCTCTTTAGAAGAGAAGTGAAGGTTAGAAATCAAGGATTAAATTATGACTAAAGTTCTCCATTTTTACATAGACAAATAAAGATAATAATGTATGACTGGTTCTTTGATAGGAGTATAATAATTAGATGAGGCTGAGTTATAAAGAAAATAGTGGGGAAGGGTGGGGAAGGGGCTGTCAAGGAAGAGGCTTATAAAGAAAACCATAGCCTAGCAGAGTGGACTCCTATGTAGGTGCTATCTGGACTTACAAATAGCTAGGGTAATAAAATTCAGAACTAGCTAGTCTAAGTAGAGGAGGAAGCTTGAGAAAAGGGATATTTGGATGCAACTGGGAAAATTATTTAAAAATTCTGTAGTTTATGAGAATGGAGCCTATGTTAGGAGATTAGGAAGAGGTAAGCATAGGCCAGTCATAAACATTCTCTAAAAGAACAAGCTACTCTCAAAAATGTAGAGGACAGCTAATGAGGACAAAATCAGGAGGAACTTCTAAAACATGGAAAGTAGATGAGATGTGACTGAAGAAATATGAAGCCACTACAAGGAAGCTACCAAAACAGACAGAGGGGTAAATCCAAGAGAAAATCTTTGCTATGAAAATGAGCACGATTTGACAAAAGCCAACTAACTATGAAAAGACATCTCATGAAAGAGAGAAAGAGAGACTAAGTGGAGACCTTATGCCCAAGAAATAGTTAACAGAGTAATCAGAATAGATCCTGGTTTTACATTTGAAGATATGAAAAATTAATTTCCATGGAGAGTTAAGGGAGGACAGCTCATTATAAAATAAGAAATAGCACAGATGGTAATGAAAATGAAAAAAAGTAAATAGTGAGGAAGTTAAAAACAACATAATGGAAACAGCTGAAAAGCAAAAACTAAAAAATAATAATATAACACATATTGGATCATTTATTACATGTCAGATACTGTTCTAAGTGATTTGCATATTTTATTTAGTTCTTTTTCATACTAGTCAAATAAGTAGTAATATTATCATCCCTATTTTACAGATATGGAAATTGAACTACAGCTCCTTTATAAAGCTTATTCAGAGTCACATGGCTAGTAAGTGGCAGACACTGGACTTGACCCAAGACAACTGACTCCAAGCACATTTACTAAACCACTGTTCTACAGACAGAAGATTCAACCTAGAAATCTCTTAAATGCAACACAAGTAGGTAAAATATAATTTTAAAAAGGTATGAAGATATAAAGAGGAATAGACATAGAAGTTCCAGCATCTAAGAGATATTCTACCTGGAAAGTTTAACAATAACAAAAGGAAGCAATATTTAAATGCATGATTGGGCCAAGAATGGTGACTCATACCTATAATCCCAGCACTTTGAGAGACTGAGGTGGGGGGATTGCTTGAGGCCTGGAGTTGGAGACCAGCTTGGGCAACACAGTGAGACCCTGTCTTTGCAAAAGCAAGTAAATAAATATATGATAAGGAGAGCTTCTTAGCTTGAAAGAAACATGTTTCTCCTTTAAAAGGGCCACTAAGCGCTAAACAAGACAAATTTAAGCAACGAAAATTAGATATAGAATTTTAACAAGAGGATTTCCATGATTACAGTTTTTATCAAGATCAATCTATGGGTAATGTTATGTGTGAATTAGCAGTTTGAGATTACAGGCAAGGTCCTAACTAGCAATAAATGCAATAGTCCAGACAAGAGATGATGAGAACCTACACTAAGGAAGCAGAAAGAAGGAAGAAGTAGCAACCAGAGTCAGAAAACCAATGCTGAGCCTAATAATAATGGTGAAATACTAAAGTCAAATCACATACCATAAATTCTAACAACATTTAAAAAAGAAACCGTAATGAAGCATAACCACTACCTATGATACTTGTTAATGTCAGGCCTCCAATAACATAACACTTAACACAATAACAGATAACATAATAGCATGGCAGAGTTGAACTATAAAAGTCCTTGAAAAATATGAATCAAAATATGAAATATTCTTACCTGACATGGCTATGAAAAATTATAGCAGTATATCTCAGGGTTCATTTTAAACAACATCAGTTCTACAATATGTTTAATGAAAAATAAAAGATTCATAATCTTGTAAGTTTGAAAAAACCTTAAAAACATCTCTTGCCCTTGGAGCTTAAAATCATATATTAGCAAATCAAAGGATCTCAGAAGCCCTACAGTAATGAAGCCTGATGAATTTTTAAAGTGCAGAATCCTTTCCTCCAGAATTATTTAGTTATATATTTCATGAAACTAATATTTATATAGATGATATATTTGGGGAAATACTGCTCTTGAGACATATGTTTTTACATGTATAGGAATCTGACTTAATTATTCCTCTAATGTACATTTGAAAGTATAAAATATAGACATAAGGTATTATGCTTTTCTAACATGTCTATTTTATAGAAAAGGGAAAGGTGCAGATGAGAGTGGAAAATTCAAGTAGAAAGATAACAGTTTAAACACTGAATAATATTACTCAAAAACTTAGTAATAATAATAATTACATGGAAAATCTAAACTAAAATATTTATCCCTTTTAATATTAAAGAAAACAAAATACAGTAATTGCTCAAACCACTATCTATATAGGTAGATGAACGGATTGCTCATTTCCACTTTCTGAGCTCCTTTTTAACCTGCTGCAATTAAGGAGAAAAGGCCCTTATACCAAGTAAGCCCAAAATCTCACTGCCACAATAGAAGTTGGTTTGATACTCACATCTATCTTTTATATGGATGTGGTGGTTCTCCTCTATATTGTGATTCGGTGACTCTGGCCACTTCCATATTGTGGCTTCAAGGTCATTTTAGCATCATATAGAGATAGAAGACGGTATGAAGAATACAAGGGCAGAAATATCAGATGCATAACTACTTCAGCCTGGAAGTTAATGCACATCATTTCCACATATATTGCATTGACCAGAACTGGAAAGATGGTCGAACAGAGATTCAAGGAGTGCATTCATAGTTCAGATTGTTGTGTCTTCTTGATATACTGACCCTTTTATACTTATTGTTTCATTCTATTCCTGGTAATATTCTTTGTCCTGAAGCTCGCTTTAATATAACCATTTCAGCTTCCTTCCAATTAATGTTTGCAGGATATATCTTTTCCTTATAACTTACCTGTGTCTTTACATTTAAATCTCACTGATATTGCCTCTTGTTTGGATGATTATTATTCGCTATTTGATGACACTTGACAAGCTCATCTTCAATCTATTCCCCAGAAGGATCTTTCCAAAATTTTAATATATTATTCTCTTGCTTAAAAACCATCCTTAGCACTTTGCCATTTTCAGAATTAAGTCCACACACCTTATCCTTACTTAAAAGACCAAAGATGATCTGTCCTCTACTAACATTTCTACTATCTTATTTGACATCCCTCCCCTCACACTTCATACTGAAGACATACTAAATATTTTTCAGTTCCAATAATTCACTTCTGAATTGTCAGAAGTTCATCTTCATCCTGCTTTATTCTTCTAATGGCCAATTTCTTTCTATATTTATATCACTTGGATATTACATCATGTAGGAGCCTACTTTGACTCTTCCAATTCTGAATTCGGTTCTCTTCCTATAGGTTCCCATTGTATTATCTATTTCCCTTGTCACAACACCTATGAAATGGTGTTACACTTACCTGTTAAACTGGCATGTTCCTCACCAGACTGTAAGCTCCCTGAAAGTTAGGATGCATCCATTCAGTTCGCTGTTGCACCTCCAGCACCCAGCATAGAACTTGTTGACAATTAATGGCTATTGAGTGAATGGCTGAATTACTTACAGTGGTTAATGACCTTAACACAGGCATTCAGTGCAGTGATGATCTCATAAACTGGGTTTTGTCTCTAGAAATGGATGTAATAAAAAGACAGGGGAAGAGTTGAAGACATTGAAACATTTCTTGAGATCATGGTAGAGTAGTATCAGGAATGGTTCTGTTCCCTAAAAGGTCATGTCAAGAGGTGAGCATCAAGCAGTCATTTAAATGAGTGAATGGAAGGGTACTCAGGAAATATACAGCAGATATCAAAAATGCCAAGCCAAAAAGGGCTCAATTTAATAAAAACACATCAATCAAGAGTGAATGTGGAAGAAAAGCATTGGCCAAGAGTTGGGAAAGGAGCTAGCAGAAAAGTGCACAGAAGGCTATCTGTTATTGATTTTGCCTCATGTGAGATACCTCGCTCTGGAGACTTACTGTTAAGGCACTGGTAGCAAACCCACATAACTACAAAAGCTAAGTAGTAGGAGAATTGAGCCAGATATAAATTAAGGGTGAGAACCATGAAAATCTGGATACTTTATGTCCCATCTACAGAGTGGAAAACCTACTAAGCTCTAGTTAATTGTTAACATACAAAAGTGAGGTCCACTGTTTCAGGATTTTTCATATAATTCAAGAGAAACCAGAAATCCAAATAGGTTTCTCAAATCTTCCAAATTTCCAAATTTGATAAATACCTAAATAAATTGTGACAACTCAATGCACCAATAAAACCATGTATTTAGATCAGATTCAATCCATAGCTGTCAACTTGTGTTTTTTACTTAATTAAATTAACATGGACCCTAACAGCAACAGTAGATCAAAAAGAAAATGAAGGTACAAGATTAGGGTCAGTGAATGCAGTCTTGTTTCTAGTAAGTTTAATTATAAAGGAAATCTGTGGCCTAAAGACAACAGGGTCTTTTTTTTTTTTTTTTACTTTTGGGGCAAATATTTATTTAGTTCAGGTCTTGTTGAATTTTTGCTCTTTTACAACATCGAGGGAGACATGTACCATTTATTTCTTATACACTTGTTATTTATTCATATAATATAATTAACCCAACAAGATTTTTTTTAGATATGGACAAGATTATTCTAAAATTTACATGAAAAGGCAATGAAAAAGAAGAATAAGGTGTGAAAAATCACTCTACCCAGTTTCAAAACTTATTATGTAGTTATAGCAATCAAGACTGTGTGGTACAGGCATAGATATAGACACAGATCAGTGGGACAGAACAGAGAACTCTGAAATAGATCCACATAAATATGCCTAGTTTTTGTCAAAAGCACAAAATAACTCAATGGAGGTAGATAACTTTTTCAACAGTTGGTACTGGAGCAGTTAGACATCCATACACTGTCCCATCTCCCGCCCCCCCAAATAAAGGAATCTCAACCTATGTCTCATACTCTATGCATACACAAATTAAAATGGATCACAGACTAAAATATAAAAATATTAAACTATAAAACTTTAGGGAAAAATAGAAGAAAATTTTGGGGAGGTAGGGTTAGGTGTATGTTTCTTTGACTTGCCACCAAAAGAATACTCCTTAAAGGAAAAAATTGGTAAGTTAAACTTCACCAAAATTAAATATTTTTGCTCTGTTATAAACCCTGACAACAGGGTCTCTATGCAATCAGCAGACCTAAATCCTTCCACCAATATCCAATATTCTCCCCATATTGTGCTTTCTAAAGGTATCATAAAGTTTATATGCAAAATATTAGACATGAAATATTTCCATATTTTTAATTTTGAGATATCAGTGCTCGGATTACTTTAAATCCTAATGTTGTAAGTGTTTTGGGAGAATCTGAATAGCAAAGCTTTGTACACTCCCACCCTGCCATGCATAGCAAGATGCCAGGTGAAGGTAAGCCAGAGAAAACTATCTTCAGGTTCTTCTTCAGGTAAAACAGAACCCTTAGATTTTGATATAAACCTTTAATGCAGAGATTGCAAATAAGGTGTTTGGAACCTGAATCCACTCCAACAGCTGGATCCAATCCAACAGCTTTTTATCATTAATAACTGCATATAGAAAAGTACATGAAATAAAGAGGGTCACCTCTGGTAATTTAACTGAAAGAGAACACCCTTGTAAACACATCCAGGTCAAGAAATAGAACAGGGCCAGTGTCTCAGAAGCCTCCCCTTAGTCTCCTCAGAATCACTACTCTTTTCTTCTCTTACAAAGGCAACCTACCTCTTGACATTTATGGTAACTGCATTCTTCCTTTTCTTTGTTGTTTCACTAACATCTCCAAATACTTTGGTATAGTTTTGCCTCTTAACTAACTAAATATCAATGAAATTATGCAATATAATTGCACATTGTGTATTTTTTAGTAGCTAACTTCTTTTCTTCAGCTTTATTGTGTGTTTTTAATATTCATATTTATTAATTTTATCCTGAATGTACACATGGTGTTGGATAAGAAACAGATTATTTACTTAAAAGCAAATAATGACTATACGGTCCTCTGGATCCCAATTCTTACACTTGGCACAACACAATGAAAGCCAGATCAGATGTCCTAGGCATACAAACTTTTAAGTTTGTATCACAGATGAGAAACAAGAGAAAAAATAATTTAGTCTGTTTACATATAGAAGCAAGAGAAAACTATCTTTTCCCCCTGTCCCCCAAAGAAAAAATGTCTTTGTTCCTTGGAAGCAATAATTTTGGATTCTCTAAATTTTTCAAATATAAATACATTTCTTCAAAGCCGAAGGCACCCAAGTGTCTCCAGTTTTTTTGACCTAGAAATGTCTCTAAGATCCTGGGCCTCATTACCTATTTAATATCTACCTCTAGAGTTAGACAAATCTCTTTCCAGTTCCCTCATTAATTTTGTGGATGTTAGCTAACTTTCAATGCTTGCTTTTAGCCTAGGTTTCAGGATCCCAAATTTCAGCCAAATTTGCTCAGAAGGCCCCATAAACACAAAAATATTTTATCTATACCCTTCATTTGTGAGATCCATCCATTTTGTTGCATGTAACTGTAGCTCCTTCACTACATATTACTCCTATGTATAAGTATTCTACAATTTATTTCTCTATCCTGTTGTTGGTGGACATTTTCTTGCATGTCTTGGTGCCCATGTGTGTGCATTTCTGTTGAATGTGCATCTAGAAGTAGAATTGTTGCATCATAGTTAATTTCTGTGGAGAATGCAAAAATGTTCCAAAGTGGTTATACTAATTTACATTCCTACCACCAGTATATAAGGTTCTAGTAACTCTATGTCTTACCAAAACCTGGTATTGCCAATTATTTTGCCACTTCATCCATTCTAGTGCGCGTGACGTGCTATTTCACTGTGGTTTTAAATTACATTTTTCTTACGACTGATTATTCTGTGTCTCTTTCTATATACATATTGGCCTTCTGGATACCCCTTGTACATTTTTTATTCAAGATACAGAACTTTTCCATCATCGCAAAAAGCTTCCTCATGGTATCCCTTTATAGCCACACCCACCCTCTCACCTCCCACCATCTCTAACCCCTGACAACCACTAATCTGCTCTCAATCTCTATAATTTTGGCATTTTGAAAATGTTATATTTATAGGGAATCATACAATATGTGACATTTATAGATTGGCTTTTTTTTCATGGTTATTTTTTATTGTATCAGTGTATTTGCAAAATTGTTGGTAAAATTGGTTTGAGATGATGCTGTATTTTTTCAGAGACTGAGTCTACTTTCTTCAGCCAGGTACCTGGTATCTTAGCACTCTGAAGTCACCTTGGTTAAATATTAGAAATTGAGATATTCACAAACTGAGACGCATGCCCTGTGAGGGCCTATATAACACACTGCTGAGGTGCAACCTTTCAGGATTCCAACCCAACGTTCAGGGAATGGAGCAGATTCACTATGGCTTCCTCCCTTGGTGAGTTCAGGACCCTAATCCCCACTCTTCTTAGCCTTTTGTGCTAAACTGTCCTCTCTGGATCATGTAACATCCCCAACTAAAAAGAAGTTCCAGATCCTGACTTGTCTTTCTGAGATTTTCTCCTTCTCTGCATCTTAATCTAGTAATTTTTCTCTATCTTGTTAACTTTTTATGCCTTCAATCAAGTGACTTTTATATATTTTGTTAAGATTTTCTACTTATCCTCAGCAGTGGGTAGGTCTAAATTACCTAGTCTATTAGTATTGGAAACAAATGTTGCCAATACATTTTTTTCTCTGACCCATTAAGGGTTTAAAATATATTGGATTTTGAATAAAAAATTGTGATATCTGACTTTCATTAATGTCTAAATTCACTTAAGACAAAACTCAGGTAGAACAGTTAGGGGATACTGCCCCTTTTGGGAAAGGCACTTGCTCTTAACTTGGGTAATCTTCCCCTATCCTTATTGTCTGTATTCAGTCACTTTATTTAGGTAATATGCCTGCTTGACCACCGTAAGCATTCTTATTAAATGGAAACCTTTCAAATTTAGTACTATTTTTTTGTTGTTCCTAGAATCTTGTTCATTAACAAGATCTTTATTCTCTAAATTATGGTCACATTCATTCTTAGCACCAGAATGCGGTATAGGGCCATATTCCTCATGCTATTCCTGTTCAATGACTGATCCTCCCTCCAGGCTATACCAAAAATGTATTTCTTACCTCTCTAGGACCAAGCCCCTCATGATAATAATTCTAAGTCTACTAATCAGTCCTTCTTATTATTATTGAAGAAAAAGAAACTGGAAAGCATCCTCAGTAATTATTATAAGAGGCTGGTTGTTAAAAGTCCCAGCACTACCCTTGATTTACATGATAAATTTACTTCTCAGAATTTTTCTTATTTTTCCAGCTGGTTAACTTAGTATAATAATGATTGTTCCTCCCACATGAAACAGAGTATAAGTAAACAGGAAAATGTGAGACATTAAAATTAGCATAAGACCAAAATCATTATGCAGGTTTCTAAATAACATTTTACAACTGTGAATTGTTTTATCAGCATATATTGAGGAACTACTGTTGCCTATGTGTTGCACTATTTCATGCTCACATATAGCTTCAAAGTAATGGAAAGAATATGTTGGTTCTCAAGGAGCTTAAATTTTATCTGGAGAGATCACATAGAAATCAGCATAAAACATACATGAAATACTCTTCTATATCTAAAATGACAGCATAAAAGAAAGCGTATTATGCTACTAGAAAGCCAATTAGAAGGGTAACAATAAGTTGAGGATGTTGAACAAGAAAGGCTTTTGAAAAAGCTTCTTGGGTCAATTTTCAGGAAACTTTTAGACGTAGACTTATACTGTTGGTATGGAATTGATATATTTTTAATGCTCAAGAACATGTGCATAGTCAAGTATTACATAGGTAATCATCTTGAGTCTTCAGTCTTGTCATCTTCCCTCTAAACAGAAATACTGTACTTTCTGCAGGAGATAAGGTGTTCAGCATGTAGATGCTGACCTTAAGGAGTTTATGATTGATTACCTTGGAGATTTAGGCACCTAAGTGAGAAGTTAAACCACATGCAGTGGCTACCTAGCCATTCGAGAAATGTCGTAAAGCAGTGGATGATAAATATCAAACACATCAGTACTGACAAGTCCCAGCAAAGTTCGTAGGAGGTATAATCCTTGGAAGAAAAAGCCTTCACGAAAAAAATGTAACTTAAAATCAGTTCAACATGGGAACCACAGAGGTCCTCTAATCCAACTAGATGAATCCCTTCTATGAAATCACTAATAAATGGCTCTCCTTTTTTTTTTTTATTTATCCTCACCAGTAACAGAGAATTTGCCTTCATGAGACATCAATGTAAAAGTTTTAGAAATAATGTCCTTCCTTATACTAAGCCTCAAATCAGCCTCCTTCTTAAATTTAATTGTGCTATCCAGAGCTTCTCAGATCGGCGCTTTGGCATCCTCCAGCACGCCAGTGTGTCACAGGTGTGCTGATTTACTTATTTCCTTAGCTCTCCAAGCTATCCTGCAGAGACTGAAGTACCCACAGCCCCAGAACTATGGCCATGAGGAACCTCCTGTGTTGATTACATTGCCATAAATAGTATCACCTCTTATGTGTACTCTGCTGTAAAAATGATTGTGAAGCATTGCTCAGTATAATGTGTTAGCAAAGAGATCAAGTCTCTAGAATCACATAGACCCAAGTTAGAACCTTGGCTCTGCCAGATACTAGTTTTCAGGCCTTGGGAAAGAAATTACATCTTTTCAAGCCTCAATTTCTACATTGCAAAATGGGTGCAATAATACTGCCTTCCTTGTGAAGTTGGTGTAAAAATTAAAGATGATAACATAGTAGCACTAAAAAAATAGTATTATTGTTATTTGTTCTGCGTTTACCCTTTTAAATATGCTATAGAATTCTTCTGTTTTTAGAAACTTTAGAATATTTAAAGCTAGTTTATCGTTTCCTCTCAGTATTCTTATATGGCTAATAGCCTAAGTTCCTTCAGCTTTTCCTTGTCAACATAAATTCAAGTTCCTTCTACACTTTAGTTTCTCTCTTTATTTGTTTTTGCATACGTAGTACCAAGAACTGCATCCCTGTAGATTTGGCTTGATAAACTAGTTCTTGAAGTGTGGATGGAATAGGGCAGTGGAGGAAAGATATTCATGCTGGAGAACTGTGTAGTAAGCAAAGGAGAAGTCATAATACATCTATCATGTTTATCAACAAATGGGCCTCACTGGCTACAAACATAATCATATGGGGGGAAAAGAATTTTAAAGAGGCAGGATTGTGAACTCCTGTAATCGTGTGACTATAGATTCTATTCAATGTAAAGAAATACCAACATAATTGTCATTAAAGGAGATCGCTATCTCTTTTGAAAGCAAGCAACCACAGTATTTATGTGAGCTACAAGCAAAATGTCATACATACTATAATCCCTTCTTTCTTTCTTTCTTTTTTTTTTTTTGACGGAGTCTTGCTCTGTCGCCAGGCTGGAGTGCAGTGGCTTGATCTCCTCTCACTGCAACCTCCGCCTTGGACTTTAAGAGATTCCCTACCTCAGCCTCCCAAGTAGCTGGGACTACAGACACGCACCACCACGCCCAGCTAATTTTTTTGTATTTTAGTAGAGATGGTGTTTCACCATGTTGGCCAGGATGGTCTTGATTTCCTGACCTTGTGATCTGCCCGCCTCGGCCTCCCAAAGTGCTGGCATTACAGGCGTGAGCCATCGTGTCCAGCCCATCCAAACTAGAATCCTTTTTTGCTCCCCTAGAATTGTCCCAACAGGATGCTGGAAAACTGGAGATTATCTGCAAGCTACACATACCCTGGGCTTTCAGTGGCTGTTGGCTGTTGCAGTCCACTCTGGTTGAAAGAGGCTGGTGACACAGTTACCTGTCCTAGCCTAAGGGTCACAATTCAGGAGATTCAATCTTCAGATTTCCTTTATACCTGACACCTTGTATTCTGGCCTTCTGGTCTTTCTTCCATTCATTCCATATAGTATAATGCTTAGAATCTGTTGGTGTTCATCAACCCCACCTCTGCTAAGTATTAGTTGTTGACACTGGGCAAATTACTCTACTTTGTAACTCAGTTTCCTCTTCTGTCAAAATGAGGATTTTTTTTAATAGAACTTTAACAATATATTGTGACCATTAAATGAGACAATGTATCTATAGTGCTTAGAAGAGAGCCTGGCAATAATAAGCGCTATTTATGTTAACTGTTATTTTGCGTCATTATTATTCATACATTCAATGAATACCACTGTGCTAAGTACAGGGGATGTGCTGGTACATGGGACAATCTCTTACCCTTAATGGTCACATTTCTTCTGATTTTGTGAGAAATACATTGACTTTCCAAACTGACTCCTGGATGCAATTTCAGAAGCTGCTGTTGGTCTTGGTCACTGTGGAGGAGGTACTTGCCCTCTCTGAGCCTGTTTCCACATCTGTAAAATGAAGATTAATAAAATCTACTTGGAATATTTGTTTTGACTATTAAAAAGACAAAATATGCAAATTATCTGGCACATTTGGAGCCAAATATACTTTCCTTTTCACAGTCTTGTGGCCACACCTGAGGCTAGGGAACTCCACTCTGAGCTTAGAAAACAGTGCTGTCTTCTTAAGTGCTGGGGAGGAGTAAGAGGGTATGGCGGGAACTCATCTGCAGGAAGGCAAAACCCAGAAGGCGTGGGAGGAGACAGAAACAGGAGGGATGCAGGGACCGCCCCTGGCCTACAACTCCCGGGATGCTCCGGGAGCACCCCGCCCCGCCCCACCCCACCCCCTCCGCGGCGGGCGCTGCCCACCCCACGGAGCCGAGGCTACAAGTGCCGCGGCTGGTGATTGGGGGACTTTCTCCGGGAGCCGTGCCGGGAGAGCGCGCGGTGCTCGAGCCGCACCGGGTGGCCAAAGCAGAAGGTGAGTGGCGGGGAGTAGGATGCGGAGGAGGCTTTGGGTGCGAGGGTGAGAGCTCTGTAGCCTAGCGGAGCTGGAGTGCATATCCCCGCTCCCTGACTAAGGTGTCTGCCTCGTCTCCCGGTACTAGGCGGACACATCCCTACCTCGAGTCCGTCAGTGGGCGCAGAGTTCACCAGAAATGGATCGCCGGATCCGTAGGCGCCTGCGAGGGGCATCGCTGCCAGGTGCTTGGGGCTCGGTCTTCCGGCTCAGCTCGCACAGAGCACATCCAGAGGTCGCCTCCCCGAGACCAGCCTTGCCTGTGTCAGTGTAAAGCAAATATTAATGCTTTTAATTGATGACAGATGGACGAGGGAAAGTGTATGTCCCCTCGCTTTAAGGCGCAATGTCGTTAACTGGGCTTTTAAGCAGATCAGAGGAAAAAGAGGGAGAGGACGGAAGAAAAGAGTCTTTAGCTGGTCTCCTGGGATTATCCATTCTCCACTGAGAATGGAAGCCCCGGATTAGGGAGCTGCAAAGGAAATCGACTGCGCTGCTAACATACCTCCGGTAGAACAAGCGAACAAGCGGGAGTAGCTTTTCTTTAAAGAGAGGTAGAGGCGGCCTTCGGGAATTAAGTGGGGATTTCTCTCCTCTTTTGTTATAAATTGAAAGTCTCAAAGAACCCTGCTGATTTTATCCAAGGTAGTCTAGTGTGATGAGTTAATTGTACCAAAGGTTAATCAGAGCCCCTAATGCCTGAGAAAACTGGAAGAAGAGTTCTCGGTAATTGATGAAGCCTGTTACATCACTTCATTCATTGAGGGATTCTTTAGTGGGGGTTTGTTCTAGTTTAGTAGTGATTCTTTGGCTCTGTTGTTTTTTGCTGTTTTCACTGTAGAAAAACTCCGATAACAGGAGAAAAACGTTTTCTGTTTTGTTTTAAACAAACTCTTATGTGTAGAAGAAAACATGTCGATTCCCTCTCCCATATTTTGAGTTGCCAGGTTGACCTTAGGTGACCCTTGCCTATGCTTCTGTTACCAGCTTTGGAGCTGTGGGTTTTGAATCATATCATAAGAAGCCTCAAGCCGTTGACTACATCAATTATCACCCTGGATCTGGAAGCAAAATAAAAGGAGCCTTTGGTTAAAATCTCTATATTTAATGATAGTGGAAGGTGAATTTTTATTCCTTGGAAACATGGCAGAGGCAGAAAAAGATAGGCAGATGGTTTTCTGCTCAAACCAAAGTTCTCTCCCAGAAATGCCCCTTGATGCAGTGGGGGGTGAGGAGTGACATGTTTATAAAATTCCAGAGGTAACCTTGGATATAGCTTCTCATCTATTTGCCTCCACATAACTCTTACTCTGTGGGTTTATAGTTTGTCTTTTATTTTCAGTTCACTTCTAGATTGGGTTTGTAAAACTATTCCGATGGTCAATTTCTTGTGCATGTGTGATAGCAAAGCATGCAGAGAGGAAGGAACACAGACCCAGGGAATGGGAGTAACAGATCCTGCAACTGGAGCAGGCAGATGTGTGTGTGAAGGACTGGGTTGGCCCACTGTATTTTGCAGGGATTGCAGTAAGGTCTGTTGCCTATATGCTTTGGGGTCCAGAACATGCTTCCCTCGTGGAGCAGTGAGGGAATCAGGCTGAGTAGAAGCACAGTGAATAAGCAGCATATGGTCTTGTAAATACAGGGCTGTGTGACGAGGGTCATTGGATGCATGAGGTATAAGGTTAGCTGAGGTGGCTGATTAAGCTGGCCTTTTTCATCTACTTTAGAGCTACGGAATCAAAATGCTGAGTTCCTGCCCAGCTCATAATGGGGTATAGTCGTTCACTCATGGTGATGCTCTAAAGCTAATCTGTATTAGAATCTGTTCTGAACTAGGGAGAATGTAAACACTTACAGTCTAATTGAATTCAGAAGTCTATACTTCCCCAAGTCGTCCAGAAAATCGGCAGCTCTGCTCAAAAGGGCTCTTGCCTTTCTCATTTGTCTTTTTACAGGAAACCTGCCTTCTCGTTTGAGAGATCCTTTTGCAGGAATGTGTGAGTCCTTGGATGAATTTGGCTTGGTGATGGCAGTATTATTTCTCAATAGACACTGCCACTTCCTCCATGCGCCTTTCTACCCTGACCTAAGTTTCTCAGTGTTAATCACGACGACAAGTGAGAGCATTTGCCCTCTCCACACTTTCCTGCCACTAGGTATCCCCTCCCTTCTTTTGCCTGTTTGAGGTGGAAAAGGGGCTAAACAGGTGCAGCTGTGAAGGAAATGGGGACCCCAGGAGCAACACTCCTGGAAGTACAACCTTAGCTTCTGTTGGGTTCTCATCTAACTCTGTTGCTATTGGCAGACTTTCCGGAAGCTGCTGGGGGATGTCTGACTAGCTCTCATGGAGCTCCACTACCTTGCTAAGAAGAGCAACCAGGCAGACCTCTGGGATGCCAGGGACTGGAGTTCAAGAGGGCTGCCTGGTGACCAGGCAGATACAGCAGCCACGAGAGCTGCTCTCCGCTGTCAGAGACAGTGTGCATCAACCCCAAGAGCAACTGAGATGCAGGGGTCTAAACTTAGTTCTCCAGCATCCCCCTCCTCCTCTCTGCAAAACAGTACTCTTCAGCCAGACACCTTTCCACCAGGACCTCTCCACTCAGGGAACAACCAAATAACAGCAGAACGGAAAGTCTGTAACTGCTGCAGCCAGGAATTAGAAACTTCTTTTACCTATGTGGACAAAAACATCAACTTGGAGCAGCGGAACCGGAGCTCGCCATCAGCAAAAGGGCATAATCACCCTGGGGAGCTTGGCTGGGAAAATCCAAATGAGTGGTCCCAAGAGGCTGCCATATCTTTGATATCTGAAGAGGAGGACGATGCAAGTTCAGAAGCCACGTCTTCAGGGAAATCTATAGACTATGGTTTCATCAGCGCCATCTTGTTCTTGGTCACCGGGATCCTGCTGGTGATTATTTCTTACATCGTCCCACGGGAAGTGACTGTGGACCCCAACACTGTGGCAGCCCGGGAGATGGAGCGCCTGGAGAAGGAGAGTGCGAGGCTGGGGGCTCACCTGGACCGCTGTGTGATTGCGGGGCTCTGCCTCCTGACGCTGGGGGGTGTCGTCCTGTCCTGCTTGCTAATGATGTCCATGTGGAAGGGGGAGCTCTATCGTCGAAATAGATTTGCCTCTTCCAAAGAGTCTGCAAAACTCTATGGTTCTTTCAATTTCAGGATGAAAACCAGCACGAATGAAAACACTCTGGAACTGTCCTTGGTAGAGGAAGATGCACTCGCTGTACAGAGTTAATTCTGGTTGTGAATATCTTGAGAGTCTGCCTTGGCATTTTATAATATGAAAAGAGAAGTTAATTTATAAAAATTCACAGTGCAATTTATTTGCCTGGCAAGAAAATTTATTTCAGAAACCAGCAGCCAGTGAGTGTTTTTGTTCTCCATGTGTTTTCTATTTAGAAGAAAAGCCATGTAAGATGTATAAGAAACCACAACCAGCCACACCTGTCCTTCTGAAGAGCTGAAGGCTAGTTAATCTGTAATAGCCAAGAACTTCTACTTCGATAGAAAAATATTTCTAACTACCCAGTATACAAATTATTTCTTTTACACAGATATGTGATGTTATTCTTTGGACACTAGGTGGTCCTACACACAGTAGGATCAATTGCTAATCTATTTTGTGAAAAAGAACTAAGCACTAATCAATAATAAGGCTTACATTTAATTCTCAAAGGTGCTTATCCATTTTCTTGCTAAATTATCGTTCTTGTAATTTGGCTAAACACTAAAATATGGAATTTTTAGTTTGAGTATTTTGAAGTTTGAGGATGTTGGGCTTTTCTTATTGTAAAAAATGTTATGTTTGAAATTATTCCTGTATTCAAAAATGGTAATTAAGTCATTGGGATAAACTTTCTAATAAAAGAAAATTATGTAAATCATTGTAAGACCAATGTGAATTTAAACCACAGTGTTAGTGCCAGATATTAGCTAGGGTCACATGCTCTTTTTTAAAATGAAGTCAAATTAGTTACTGATATAAATTTTATATTTTGTGATTTTGCCATCATACTGGCTATCTGTGCTCTTGAAGTCTGCTGGTTCTCACACCAAAGAGGCAAGGCGTGAAACATTTAAAATATATTTCCAGACATCTAAACATCTAGGCAGGCCTGAGTCATAATTGGCTCTGGTGTGCTTCCAGGTGACATCTTGTTATTGCTGTTTGGGGAAAACCACCAATAGAATTGCATTTAGACTTTTGGGGACTGTGCCTAGCAGACTGTATCACTTGCTCTAGGCTAAGCAACAAGCGCTTTCCTCATGGTAGCAGCAGTCCTTAAGCCTAAAGCCAAAAAAAAAACAAGACAGAAAAAGGAAAGATTAAATACACTGATTTAATGGGGACTGTAGTCATCATCAGAACTCACCTCCCACTCACAGTGGTCTAGGTGTCATTCAGTAACTGTGAACTCTTGCCTCATGACACACAAACTCTTCTCTAAGAGCAGCATGATGAGCAAGGTGCTCACTGTGCAAGACACACACTGGGTGTTCACAGTGACACGCCGCCTCATTATGGTGACGGTTCAGAAAAGGGATGGGAAATGCAGCCTCAGAAATACCTTACATCTTGCAACTCTGACTGGAGGTTTTTGCAACCTGTGCTGTAGGAGTTGTAGTAACTTCCATGATTGTATTAACAGGATCAGGGGGTCATTCTTAAAGAGGACAGGAGCTGGGAATTGGTATGAGAGAGCAGGAATGAGGAAGTAAGAAAGTGATTTCTTTGTAGATTTTTAAAGGCTATTTCAAATGTCTGAAGTTTGTGTTGTGGACAACTGTGGAATACATGGGTGACTTTGGCAAAATGTGTGAATCAGGATATTTATGTGAATGAGCTCTCATGGGTGTCAGAGATTGATTTGATGAGTGCGGTATGCTGTATATGACTAAGGGTTGAGGTGAAATACAAAAAGGTAGAGTCAGAAGATAGCAAAAAGAGAGGGTGGGTATATGAAAGAATTATTAGGTAAAAATGAGAAATTATATGAGAATCAGGTAGCTAGATGTAGTTAATTGCCTTATGTTATAGAGCAATACTGATTACTGAAAAGAAAGAATTGAGATGACATAAACATGATTTTTGCTTTCCATTGCTGTTTCCTTGTGCTTTTTCAACAAACTTTGTTTTACTGGGACTCTCATTTCATGATTTTTGTTGAGGCTGCCTTACCAGTGGTATAAGTTTTATATTCTGAAGGTTTTTAAGTCCAGCTTTAGCCTGCTTAAGGATCCACTTTGGATTATGTTGAGATAAGAAGGAAACGATCTGCTGAGTGAGTAGGTCTGAGCTGTGTGTTATAAAAAGAAGGCATTAAAAAAAAAGAGAGAAGGCATTAAAGAAAAACTAATGTTTATTCTTAGAAGCTAAATGAGATCAACTGAGTTTTGTTTTTATTTATTGGCGAAACAGGATTAATTAGCCAAATGGTAAACTAAACAATTAATGTGGAATCGGTTTTCAGTATGAAGGAAGAGGAGTTTGGGAATCAAGTGTTAGGAAGTCTTTTCACTTGATGATAAAGCTTTTCATATGGAAGCATTTAATGAATCTTGCAGGACTACAAAATAATATAGATGTGATCTAGAGGCAACATTTTGAAAAAATGCCATTTTGGAAAAAAAAAAATTCAACGGGGAAGGAAAAGACCTAACAAGTCAAAATACATTTCCTTTCTTTTCCCCAGAACTCTATAATTTTCTTTAAAATTTAAAATTGAAATGTGGTAACTAAATGCATATTTCAACATTATTTAAATCTGCTAACATACAGAGCACATCTCTTTTAAGGTTCTGCTTATCTGAGGGCAAACCATTACACATTACATGATTTAGAAAATCATCTGAATGACTCCTTTTGGGCTGTGGTGACATTATTCAGATACTTACCTTAATCGACTTTTCACTGGGTATTTGGTTTATGTAGCCCTTATCCATCCTGGCAGTGCCTGAATTCAATATGAAGATTACTTGAATTTAAAATGATGGTAACACAGGCAAAGAAAAACCATGTGCTTTATTTCCTCTTGTTCCCAATTTGACAAAGAGTGTTTTTGGCTCTAGAGGTACTTTGGCAAGACCAGGTGATACATTCTACAGACATTGGGCATACAATAGCTATGGTGTTGGTCTTGCATCCTTCATGGAGATTTATGACCTTCCATCTGTCTCTTCAACATGGTGCTGGTTGTTACCTATAAAAGTTTTTATTGCTAGACCTAGGGAAGAAAAACTTTTTTCAGTGGTTCTAGGTCTTTAGCTTATTTACACGGTTTTAGAAATCTAAACTCAGAGTCATCTTCCTAATCTCAATGAGAAGACAGCTCATCTTTCAGCAGTATGGACCAATGGGGTGAGTTACAGAAAGAAACCTGTCTTTCTTCTTTATTACTGGGATCTACATGCTGCTGACGGATGATTTAAGGCTCTTAATATCTTTATAAGCCAGTTCTTTTTATAGCACCTTAAACTGCTAGTGGTAGAGTTTGCAAAGAGTTTTCTTTGCAGTGCTATGTGTCCTTTGCACCCATTGGGAGCTCTTAAAGCAGATCACATAATAAGATGTACTGGACCCTCATATAAAGAACAGCTTTTCTTCATGTTCCCCACTGCATAGTTGATTTATAGCTTAGAGGAAGACAAGACTGCTTGGAACATGAAATTCTTGGAGGCCATGGTTCCTTTTACCCACATGACTGCTATAACCCTTGATTCTGTACTATCAAGTTACTTGCCTTGATATCAAATGCTTTGCTGTCTGCTTAAAATATGAGTCCATCCCCCTCATACTTATTTGTTTTAGGGACCCAATTGGACTAGTGCTGGGACATGCCCTTCAAGGTATAACTTCTGAAAAGAGACTGCGCTACCAAAGTTATGTGTGCCTTTACCTCAGTACCCCAGAATAAGGGGTGACTTAATCCTGATAAAGGAGTGACTGAGCACCATGCTAGTTAAACACTGAGAATTAAAAGCCTGGACCCAATGGCTCTACTTTTTTTTTAACTTCTTTCCGACAAGCAAAAATCCTAGGCAGGAGCATGTGAACATTTTGGTCTTCATCTTTCACATGTGCAATGGTGGGTGTATGCAAAACTTTACTTGGATTAATTGTCTAAAGTTTAAAAAAATGTTCTATATGTATATCTCTTAGGAGAAGGTTTTTCAACCTGAAGGTCAGATTGCAGCGCAGCAATTAATGCCATCAAAAATATGTGGTCTGACAAAAAAGATTCAGAACCTTTGCCAGTGGTTCACCTATTACAGCAAGATGTAATACTATCAATACTTACTGTTCTCTGTAATGGGTTTAACCTTTCCCAGAATTGGACATAAAAACTGACTATGATGAGAAGATTATAATGAACTCTCACTGGCTTTTCCTAGTGTAAAAAGAGTACTTAAGAAAGAGAATTAACATATCATTTTCTTCCTGCTGATTTTTAGCTATATCATTTTATGATTCATAATATTCTATAATATCTTCTTCCAAATTTTATGTCTTGGGAAATAATTTGCCTGCCTAGTGCATTGACACATTGACACTGTAAAAAGCAAGATGTTATTTTAAACACATGAAACTGATTTCAAGAATCTGTGGCTTACACTTGAGTGTACTCATGGTTTATGTTTGTGTGCAGATTTATGTGCACTCAAGTCTATGTGCACTCGGACTATATTTTATAGTTATACAACTTTAATACCCAAAGTTATGTTAGAATAATTTTATTATAGGAATTTGGCATGCCTTACTGTTGACATTAAAAAGAAGAGAAGTCTTTCACAACTCATGAATGAAGAATTTGGAATAAGCCTCAGAATGAGATGCCATAATTATTATAAACCTGTTTTGGTTGTTCAGCCTCCCACAGATGTTTATTGATTTATTTTTAACTTCTCAATTTCAGACTCTTAAGAGTGTGAGATATTTGGAAATTATTTTACCATGAATCATCATTTTATTTCAGCGGACTATGGGGAGTATCTTCCTTTGTTTCAAGTTTGGGTAACACTCCTGTGTTTCAGGAACAGCTCTCCCTATTTTTTCACTGCCATCTTCAGGCTTCCTAGCCAGGCTCCAAACAAATGTCATGTAAGAAAGAAAGATGAATTATTACATATTGTGTATTTACAGTGTGTACCCTGTGGTTCTCATCGTGCTTTTAATTTTACTTTTCTTACCAAAAATAATTTGACATTGATTATGTGCTTTTTGATATTTTCAAGGGGAATTACTAAGGTTATGAGCTCTTTCTTAGGGCACTTGATGCCTTATATGTTAATAACAAGTGTGTCATACAATTTTAAAATAAAACTACTCAAATGCTTTATTGTGTTTATTAAGTTGAATTTAAATTGGAATCTGTAATGCTGATTTGGTCTTTTAAAATTGTATTTGAAAGTATTTACCCAAAAAAAATTAAAATGAATATTTACCCCTAATTTAGGTTTGTCATTCTTCTTGCTACCAGTTCACATTATAATGTATACTGTGCCTTATTTTTTGATGTTTTATAGGAAATAGTCCAAGTTATTTGGGTTTCTCTAAATCACTCAGTATTAAACTTAGAGTATACATTTTATGATATGGAAAAAATACATGAATAAATATTTTTTAAAAACACACTTATCTGAGTGTCTAGAAAGCTTTTAGGTGAGAAATAAATACCAAATTAACTTATGCACCTGCTTTTAATCTTCTTGTAATCTAATTTTGATCTCCATTTTCATTTGAAGAATGTATCACAATTTATATTATTAACCGGAATTTTATCCTTACTATATATAAGTGCTGTCAAGGTCAAAACCTCTGAAGAGACATTTGGAAGTGAGGCCCCATATCTTGTTCCATCTATTTTGAATAAAACTTTGATCAAAATTCTTATCTACATACTCTATAGGAAGAAAGTCTACTTCCTTTGATATCTATTTGCTTCTAGAAGTTCTTTTGGGTTTTTTTTAACCTCCTCTGATCATTCGGAATAAGCTAAGTGATGCTGTTACAATTCCACAGCCTCTCGCTATACAACTCTTGTAGGTCAGCAGTCAGGGGGACCCAGTCTGACACAGCCACCTTTTTACATGCCCCTTGTTGCCAAGCTGGAGGGGAAAAGAGTCTAAAAGAGACACTGCACCAGGTCAACAGGGATTTAGTCAGGACTAGTCATATAGTCTCACTTAAGCCAGGAAATGCAGTTCCAGCATGAACCCTGAAATGAGGAGAATTGGAAGTGTTTGGCAAATGGCACTAATGACTACCATAATGTCTTTTTTTTTTTTTTTTTATTATACTTTAAGTTCTAGGGTACATGTGCATAGCGTGCAGGTTTGTTACATATGTATACTTG
>NW_012118877.1:813021-834702 GCF_000951035.1 Colobus angolensis palliatus
GGTCTTCTGTGTCCTTCGCGCTGGGAGTTGGAGACTGGAGCTGTTCCTATTCGGCCATCTTGCTCCGCCCCGACTACCACAATTTCTAAGGTCTTTGTTTTGTTCAAGCAGAGTACGTATCAATGAACATAAATATTCTCGTCTTCTCTAATGATCACTTGATCAATTTAATATTAATACATTTATCCTGGGGGCCAAAAAATGCTAAAGATCTCCAGAGAAGGCACAATTTAGTAGGTCTTTATTAAAAATGCTTAAAAAGAAATTGTCACAATTATACTTTAATATTACCTATATGATTTTATTGTATTATTTAATCATAAAAAGGAGATTAAGCCAACATTTGTCCTTTCAGCTCGCTGACAGGAGGAAGTGCTTACTTTCTTGGGTCCTTACTATGTATTATTTAATTTATACCTCACCTCATTTAATTCTCACAGCATATCTGCAAGGCAAGTATCTGCATTTTACAAATGAAAAACTGAAGTTGGAGAATGTCAAATAACTGGCCAAAGTTATATAATAAGCGGTAGGAAAAGAATTAAAATCGGGCTCATTCACTAAAATTCCATATTTACTCAAATTTAGAAGGAATATGACCCTTATAAAAATCAATTTATACTAGCTGTTTTATTTTGTGCTTACCATTTTATAAACTAAAAAGAATAGCAGGCTTGTGATCTGAGAAATAAAGAACACTTCCTATAAAGAAATCATATCACTATTTTGCTTTTAGGTAATATAGTGATTTATCAAAATATATGTCAAAACTATCAGAACTCACAGCCATCCTACTTCTTATCCCTAATGAGGTTCAAATAAGCTTATGCTGACACTTTTCTTTGGAATTGAAAAGAAAATGTAGTTACTCTTTCTATGTGCACGATAGTGAACATAGAAAGTAAGTCTCCAGTAAGGGATCCAGGGACGGAGAGAAAGTCACATTTGAGTGCTTACTATGTGCCAGGCATTCTGCATTCATGTGCAGTGTCTTGCATAATCTCCACAACACATCATATAATAAACCTTCAGAACCATGGAGACAGACTACCTAAAGTTTGAATGCCTGCTCCTCTACTTTTGTAATGACATCTGAGCCAAGTTTCTTCATCTGTAAAATGAGAAGAATACTGTTTGCCTTGCAAGATTCTGATAGAACTTAAATAAGGAAAGTTAGAGAAAAATGAAAGAACAAAAATCTTTTTCTGGTATTCCATCCTAACAGCTATCATTATCTTAAGTGAGGTTCTTTGTAACTGCAGAATATGAGTTTTTGTAGGTACTTGGGATCCTATATGTTCATGTTGATTATCAGCTGACAAAAAACTGAACTGGGCCAATTGTCAGATGATTACTGATCATCTTGATAAAACATAATTTTTTTTTTCTTATGGTCCTTTTTCCTCCTCATCCTCCTTTTCCTTCTTAATTTCCTCTTCCTCCTTTTTCTCCCTCTTTCTCTCCTTCCTTCATCATAATCATCATCATGTGGAAACTGCTCATTTGGATGTCTTTTACTTCCACCACCATAAATACATCCCTCCAAGAAAGAAATTTACATCTCCCTTCATGAACAGAAAAACAACTTGGAAAACAGTCTTTGGTTTAATTGTGGAGTATGGTACGTAAATATCTTGTACTACAATCCTCTAGACCTTGAGTAGTCATAACTCTAATCATCAACATGCCATGTGGCAAAATATTAATGTTTAATTATCTTTTGTTTTGTTTTAAGACAGAATCTCACTCTGTTGCCCAGGCTGAAGTGCACTAGCATGATCTTGGCTCACTGCAACTTCAACTTCTTGAGTTCAAACAATTTTCCTGCCTCAGCCTCCCCAGTAGCTGGGATTACAGGCACCTGCCACCACTCTTGGCTAATTTTTGTATTTTTAGTAGAGACAGGGTTTCACCATGTTGGCCAGGCTGGTCTCAAACTCCTTAACTCAAGTGATGCACCTGCCTTGGCCGCCCAAACAGGTGAGAGCCATGGTGCCCAGCCTAATTATCTTTTAAACAAAATAGCTTTTACCATAGCAAAACCCAACAAAATCCTGTCATTTGGTTGAATTGTTTTTAACATTCATAGTGTTAAAACTTAAAAGATTCTATTCAATGAGCACTCTGAGAAAAAACTTTTTCATTGCCATTTACCCAGACCACAAAGTTCATGTGTTTATATTTATCTTTGAATTTTATTGAACCTTGTCCACATTCTGCCAAATTAGCAAAACTAACTGTTCTGGAATACAAATGATTGTTAAGAAACAGTTGCTAAAAATTGAACTCATTTTCTCCTGATACTGAAATGGCATAATCAGTGATGCCCCCTGCTGCTGAGTGGATCCATAGGAGGGAAACCAGGGTACCAGAGCAGGAAGAGGGTAGAACCCCCAGCCTTCGGCCATACCTTATACAAATGATGAGCTCAGGAAAGAATTTCTTGGTTGCGAACAGAATATAAGGGGGCTAGGAGAGACAGAGGCTAGACCCTAAACAGTAAAATATGAAGCTGAGTGATAAAAGTTCAGTAGTGATGCTGCCTTATGTCAAACAGCATTGTAAGGTCAAAGCTATTTCTCATAATCTCAAAAGAGCATTGCTGAGCTGAAAAAGAGAAGTCATGGGTCAGGAAACAAAGAAACAACTCAGACTGGTGGCAGGAAAATTTTAATATGGTTATTGGCACATAGAACTGATGGGAAGCAAGTAACGCAAAAGTCTAAGTTTGTAAGGGAAATACATTGCCAAAGAACCCATGAGCCTTAGACTATTTGAGCCTTAATAAACAACACTTGAGTCCCCAAACTTGTGGCAGTAGGAAACAGGCTAGAAAATGTGCTAGAACAGCCCCCAAAGAGGGCATGTTCCTGAATATTTGTTTTAGATGTGGCCATAGATAAAAGGAAGAAACTCCTAGGGCCTTGAATGAGGGGCCTTAGAAACAATGGACAAGTGATTCCTTCCAGAAAGAAGGACAGGGCATATCCAAAGAATTTACCCCACCCACAGGGCAGAAGTACAGCACAATGCCTGACTGACAAAGTTCCAACATTCTTACGAACCAATGATTATGTCAGATTGTTTCTTATGGTTGTCATGTCCCTGTTCCATTATTATATGTTTTATATGAGGTGTAACATATCTTCTGTTTATAGTTTGCCAGATCACAACATCTGGCAACTTTATGAGAAGACTATGTACATTTCGGAGGTCTTGGATTTGGAGCTGCAGGCATGATCTGGATGGGTCCTTTAGTCCTCCTCCTTGGGAGTTGAGTCTTCTTGTGTAAGAAAGGATAGACTAGCCAAGTGTTGTGGCTCACACCTGTAATCACAGCACTTTGGGAGGCTGAGGCAGGAGTACCGCTTAAGGCCAGGAGTTGGAGACCTGCCTGGGCAACAGAGTGAGGCCTGGTCTCTAGAGAAAAAAAGAAAAAGAAAAAGAAAAAAAATTAAAGGAAGGGAGAGACTATGGCACATCTGCCAAAGATCCATGCCTATTCGCTTTGTGTAGAGTTTTTGCTAGAGAACAGCAGCCTAAACAAGGGTTGCATTTCCCAGTTATCTTTCCACTTAGGTAGGTCCAAACGACTAATTAGCACCAAAGGAATGTGAGCAAAGTGAGGAGAGTTACCTTCTGGCTCTAGTGGTAAAGAAACCAGCAGGCCTTTGTGCACTTCCCGTCTCAATCTGGTGACTGGATGAAACTGCCTAAGAACTTACAGAAGCCACATTAAAGGGGTAAATCCTCCAGCAGCCTGGTTTAGGAGGCTGTCTGCTTCACTATTATTGAGAACCTTAGGCTGATAGAGGCTCTGTCATCTTCCAAGATTACTCTGGTTGTTAATATCTAGCTGGCAGACAGAAAAAGGGACAACATTGGAGATTTTGTGGGAGGTTTTCAGTCCAGTTGGTTAGCACTTGGTTTTATTGCCACATCCAGCTTTAAGGGAGGCTGGGAAATGTAGTCCAGCAGTATATCTGGGAGAAAGAAGAAATGGGTTTGAACAGCTAGCCAGTCTGTTCCACAAGGTGTGACCTGCTTATAGTTAATTTCCTATTTAATGTTTGCTTTTCTACTTATTTTCTTCATGTCGACATATCAAAATCTCCCTCTAGTTCACTATGAGCCTTGCCTTTTTTTTTTCTCAAGTGAATTAGGTTAAGTACCTCATGGTAAAATCTCAATTTAGATCACATTTAGTGTATAAGTCATATATGGCTGCATAATACACTACCCTAAAATGCAGTGGCTTTGAAAAATTAAACTTTTATTATCACACAGTTTTCTGTTGGTCAGGAATTTGGGAGTAGCTTAGCTGTGTGGTTTTGGCTCGGGGTTCTCTCATAAGGTTTCAGTCACGCTGTTGGCTGGGGTTACGGGCATTTTAAGGCTTGTCTGCGACTGGGGGATTCTATTCCAAAATTACTCACTCACACGGCTGACAAGTTTGTGCCGGCTGTTGGCAGGAGGTCTTGATTTGATTCCTTACTACTTGGACCTCTACATAGGGCTTCTTGAGTTTCCTCCAAACAAGGCTGCTGGGTCTCCTGAGGAGAGGGACCCAAGACAGAAACGAAGCTGCAAAGGATTTTATGGCCCAGTTTTGGAAGTCAAAAACTGTCACTTCCACCTCATCCTATACATAAAATAGTCACCAACTCCAGCCCACAGTCCAGGATAGTGGAAGTAGGCGCCAACTTTTTAGGGGAGGAGTGTCAAGAAAGAATGCATACATATTTTAAAACCTTCACTCTCAGTATTTTGATTTTTCTAAATCCTTCTATTTTCTTTAGTGTTGCTAATATAGTACCTCTTAATTGGTATTTTAATTATATGTCTATTTTAATTCCTATTTTAGGCATGTTAACTGTATCTTTTTTTAGGAAATATTGATGAGAGTGTGGAATTTGATCTTTAAAAAATCAGAGCTGACTTTGAGCCTTGCAGAGAAAAATCAGGCTCTCAAGCTAAATGGAAGGAAACAGGTCTGTGGGTATGTGCTCCAGTGAATAATCGCTGACCTGAGTGCAGAGCTGAGCACTGCACTTCCAAGTTTAATATGTGTATCATGATTTGGAGGAAAACGTCCAGTTCCAGTCTCTTCCTTTCCTTTTCAGTGCCAAATTTGCCCAATTCTCAATTAAAATACCCATAGTTATCTAATGTAGTGGAGAATCATTACTATATCATACTAATAAGTAACTTATTGATGTTTATGTAGGTTAATAATAAAAGCTAACACTATTGAGTGCTTATAATGTGCCAGACCCCAGTTCTCACATTTACTCATTGAATCCCCATGACAATCCTGTGAGGTAGGTCCTTGTATTATCCTTATGTTATGCATGAGCAAACTTAGACTTATCATAGAAATTATCAGCTTCCCCAAGGTAACACAGCTCATGAGTGGCAGAATTGGGATTCAAACCCACTTAGTACACTTGCTTGAGGTAAAAGTTACTAAGTGGTGTAGCTGAGGCTTCCCACCCAGATCTGACACAAAAATTCATGCTCTTTTCATCTATAATAGGCTGCCATTTACTTCTGTAGTTCTTTTCACCCAAACTGCTTGCCCTTCCCTCCGCCAAGGCCAACCTCATGGATGATTAGTCATATCATCATTGATCTCTCCCTTCTTTAAATGGCTGTAGCACTTTGTATGTATTCCACAATTCACTCAGTATAGGCTGCCTTAATTGATCACTAATTGTTTTAAGCATTGGTCATTTCTTTCCAACTAGACTTTAAAACTCTGGCAGAGTAAGGACCCTCTCTTATCTCCACAGAACCCAGATCAGTACTAAGTCACACTAGTCACTTGATGGTTTGTCCTGACTTGCAAAGATGGTAACATCCCATTATGCCACATACAAGTCAGTTGGGCCCTAATACCAACATAGCCTCTTACCTTGATTTCCAGTATAGGAAAATAACCCAAGGAAGAAAAAACTCTTTAAAGGAAAATCACAAGTCAATTAAAGTTAGAAAACATGACCCAAAGGAAAACATAAAAGAACAATGAATTCCACTTGGAGAGCCAAATGCTAAGGCATGACTTAATAAAAATGTACTAGTTTACAGTAGCTAATATACACTCAATAATTAGTATATAATAGTTAATAGAAACATTCACTCTAACCAGGAATCAAAAATTCAAATTAAAACATTAAACTATGGTAAAATATGGTAGTATTTACTATAAAAATGGAAATTGTGTTTCTTTTTTAAAGCAACATTTAATATTTCTATGAAAGATGATACCTCATACATTACTTTTAGGAGCATCAATTAATGCATTCCTTATGGAACATAATTTAACAGTACGTATCTGGAGTCTTCAAGGTATCCTTTCTCCCAGCATCCTGCTTCAAGGAAATTTAGAATAGAAAGATTCAAAAAGATGGATAAAAGTTTATTTATAAAAACAGTTATCACTGAATTAGCTAAAAAAAAAAAAAAAAAAAAGGAAATGCCAAAAAAAACCCTCATATCTCGACAACAGGGAGATTGCTGATGGTGTAGGCCCATAAACTGGATTGCTGTACAACCACTAAACATAATTTGCAGATTTTTAAGAATCTGGAGAAATGTTTATAAAGTAACATTAAGTGAAGTAGCTGATAATGCAGAGCTTTTTCTCAAATATAGCATCATCCCAATTATGTGCTATATATGTGATTTTTATATATACATAAGACCAGACAGAAACATATTGAAATATAAACAGTGTTATCTCTGCAGTAAAATTATTGATAATTTTTTTGTATTTTGTTATATGTTCTAAATTTGTCTTTCCTTTTTTCCAAATACACTTTAAATTTTTTAGCAAACATTTATGTAACACTATATGTCAACACTGAATCAAGGAATTTACAAATATTAACTCATTTAATTTAATCTTCCTAAGAACCCTATAAGGTAGGTACTTTTGTTATCTCCATTTTATTGATGATGACATTGAAGTGTAGAGAGGTTAAAACATTTCCCCAAGGTCACACAGCTAGTATATGGTGTTAAGTCCATATGCTTAACTAGGCTATGACAGTGAAAAACTTTGAAATGAGGAAACAAAATAAAATAATGCCTAATTAGAGAAAATAGTAAAGTATGAATTATCTTGACCTCCCCAGGTTAATATAAGAGGATAATATAGCAACCTGAAGAACTCAGTTATCCATCAGGAAGACTATTCTGATGTCAGGATTGTTACACTGGAGTGAGTGAAAGGGCAAGATGTGGGACCTTCTCACTGAGACCAGAAAAATGAGATTGGTTCTCCTCTGAACAGCTCATGTTTTCATGCTGAGGGCAGGGATAGGAAGGAGGCTCTCAAGGTCCCTTCCAGACCTAGGATTCAGTGATTCATGAAATCATGAAGCAAGGTGGGAGGAGCCAGTTTGTCCTTTACTTACATTTATGCTCTCATCTTTTAAAGGAGCCACAAAAATGAGGCTCTGCTTCCTGTAAATATCTTAATATTTTTTCTACAACTGAGACATAATCTAAGTACTTTCTAAGAAGAGAGAGAGTCTACTGTTCTCTTACCTTTCTTCTCAGACTTGAATAAGCCGACTGAGGAAAATAGAGTAGAAAGAAGAACCTGTCAGCATATTGTCAGGTAAGTATAGGAATTACACCATATAAATAGCTACCATGAATAATTTATTTGGAAGCTAGATGGCATTATTTGTGCTGAATTGTACTTCATCCATTTTCCTTCTTTTTCTTTTGGGGTTTTTATGAGTTTAGGTTTTTTGTCATTATATACATCAGAGGAAAAATAAATATCTGTTTAACAATAAAAACATTCTAATTTGTTAAAAGGCCTGTAAGTATTCTGGAAAGTTTTTTTTGTTGTTGTTTTTGACCTCTATCCAGTTGCAGTAGAAGAACAATTTAGTATAATAATTGCTATTTTTTTCTCACTATACTAAACCATACCAGCTTTTTAAAAGGAATCATTTTATTTTATAACAGTGGACCCACACTGTAGCTTTTTACTCATGAATTGAACTTCCCCTTTCTCCTCCTCTCTGTATTTGGTCATATTCACAGTCTGTCCATGAGCCACTTGGTAGGTGGAAACATTTCTGACAAGATCTATTGGTCTATGGAGAAGGACCAATGAAACAAGGACTAAGTAAGTGATGAAAAATTTTACCTAGAAAGCAGCAATAAAAAACTAAGATATGATGTGATAAAGTTCCATAAAAGATGTTTGTAGGGCACTGTAATACCAGGTTAAAACAAAAAAACAAAAAAGATGCTAGAAGGGAAATTGGAAACTGGCCCCAAAAAGTGTTAATAGATAACAAAAAAGCACTTTTTCTTGTGAGAATGTTGAAGGGAAAACTCATAAAAGTTAGAAAGGAATTCATACATACCTTAAGATTGAATCTTTATGGGGACAAAATGATCATTGTGTACCTGCTTTAGAAAGGTGGTGAATTAAAAAAAAAAAAGATTGCTTCTCTTTGGCTTACAAAAAGTAGTAGAAAGAGCAGCCCAGGCTAGGAATATAATCTGTGTATGGTAAAGGGGAAAAGTGGAATGGCAAATGTCTCTGCCAAAGTACGTGGTCCTTTTATTTGGTAAAATAATAATAATAAATTAAAAAGAGAAAGCGGTGGCCTAGTTTGGGGGCAGAGAGAGTGAGATAATTGAAGGATTTTGAAGATCTGTGATGTGACTCTTTTTTTTTTTTTTTTTTTGAGACAGAGTCGTGTTCTGTCACCCAGGCTGGAGTGCAATAGTGCAATCTTGGTTCACTGCAACCTCTGCTTCCTGGTTCGAGCAATTCTCATGCCTCAGCCCTCAGCCTCCTGAGTAGCTGGGAATACAGGCACACCACACACCATGCCCAGATTTTTTTTTTTTTCTTTTTAGTAGTAGTAGTAGTCTGCTACTACTAAAAATAGTATTTCGCCATGTTGGCCAGGCTGGTCTTGAACTCACAACCGCAAGTGATCCACCTGCCTCGGCCTCCCAAAGTGCTAGGATTATAGGCGTGAGCCTCCATCCTCTGCCTGATGTGACATTTTTACTATTAAGCTGTTCCCTGTTCCAAATTATTCTCTATATTGTCTCTTAATATCTTCAAACCTTGCATACAAGTCAGTCATATGTAACAGCCTCATGTCAAAGTGTTCATGGGGAATTTAAGGATAAGACATGGAAAAGAAGGGCAGGCCCCTTGGAATTACCCTTCTACTGAGGTCTATTTGGCAAAGGTGACAGCAGTTGAGGGAGATGGTTGTGCAAGAATTTCATGATCCTTAGGGAAACAGGTGAAAGTTTGAGCCAGACCTGAGAGCAGCAGGTAGGAACTGGTGGTAGCAGAAAAGTGGACCTCCATATGCACCGGCTCACCTTCAGGTTCTCCCAGACCTACCAGTGGAAGGTGCTCATTGAAGAGAGTTGTGCTATGGCAGGGGAGGGAAGCAGGGGTGTGAAAGGCTACAACACTTGTGTTACAGGAGGAGCTGGTGGTATTGCAGTCAGAGATAACACCTACGTATGTCATGATTATATAAATTCAACTTTTTCTGTAGATGATGCAAGAGCTACTCATTTTTTAAAATGAAAGTAACATAATCAGATTTTAACGTTAGAAAGAAAACTCAGATGATAGGATCGAGATGAGATTGGAAAAGTAGGTGAGGATAGTTGGGAAGATTAGGAAGGGTCCAGGGATAAGTAATAAACTAGGATGGTGAAGGGAGAAATCAAGAGGAGGCAATAAATTAGTCATTTCAAAGATCAATAAAGTTGACGGTTAATTTGAAAGTGGTGGAGCAGTGAAGGAAATTGCTTATATTATTAGGCACTAGCCAAGTTTGGTATGGAAAGCTTAGGAAAAAGCACCAGGTTTAATGGGAAGGATATATTGAGTTTGAGGTCTGTGGGGAACATCCAAGTGAAGATGGCTAAAGGTCAGTGGAAGTACGGGTCTGGAGTATTGGAGTAAGGCTGGGCTTATTTATGATATAAAACTTTGTGACAATATTCTCTCAGCCCAAAATTGGGATCCAGAGTTTTTCCAATTTCCAGTGGCTGGTGAATTTATTTTCATGAAATTTTTACAAATTTATGTGGAAGCATATCATGAGATTTCAACTGATCTTTAAGTAAAAGAATAAAACCACTTGAAATCAGAATATCCCTGAAAAAAAAAAACAAGGTATATGGTCACTATACTTATACCTCATCTATTTCAAAAAGAATTGATATAATTTAGATGTTAGACCAAAGCTTCACAATAAAAAAGATTAATTAGAAATTGATAAGAAAGAGAAGAAAATATAAGTAACTAGATCCCTGAAATTAGTCAATAACCCCAAAACAAGTTTAAGTTAACTTGAGATTTCTGTAAAAATTGAAAAGGGGTGAAGAATATTTGATCAAAGTTACGAAGTATTTGATAAAAAGGAGGCCAGTATTAATTTAGAGAGAGAAACACTTCTTGACACAAAATTCTATGGAGAATTTATCACACAAATCTGTATATAAAGGACACTGAGTAACAGTGAAAAATGGTTTTACCAAAGCTACAGAAATGTTCTAAAAATGGATCCTTCCTCTATTGACCCTATTTAAAAGCTAAGGATATAATATTGAGTCCAAAGGGAAGATACTTTTATTCAGAAAACTAAGATACCATGGCTCAAGTAGGTTGCTTTTTGATGACAATTAAAGGAATGGGACCAGAAATCTTTTGTGGATTGGATAGTGAACATGTTTTACTAATGCTCAAATCTTAAATATTTTCAAGCAAGCTTCTGACAAAATTGCTGAATCTCTACTCTTTTGTTGTTGAATTCTCTGATGAGTGTTTAGGTTTTGACGTACTGTATGTAGATGAAAGTAAATTTCCAATTCTTCAGTTTTCAGACTGTGATGGTTAATATTGAGTGTCAACTTGACTGGATTGAAGCATGCAAAGTATTGTTCCTGGATGCGTCTGTGAGGGTATTGCCAAAGGAGATTAACATTTGAGTCAGTGGACTGGGAGAGGTAGACCCACATCAATCTGGGTGGGCACCATCTAATCAGATGCCAAAGCAGCTATAATAAAAGCAGGCAGGAGAAGATGGAAGAGTAGACTTGCTGAGTCTTCCGGCCTTTATCTTTCCCCTGTGCTAGATTCTTCCTACCCTCAAACATAACACTCCAATTTCTTCAGCTTTTGGACTTTTGGACTTATACCAGTGGTTTGCCCAGGGGCTTTTGGGCCTTTGGCCACAGACTGAAAGCTGCACTGTCGGCTTCCCTACTTTTGAGGTTTTGGGACTCGGACTGATCACCACTGGCTTCCTTGTACCTCAACTTGTGGACAGTCTATCATGAGACTTTACCTTGTGATTGTGTGAGTGAATTCTCCTTAATAAACTTTCTTTCATATATATATATATATCCTATTTGTTCTTTCCGCTAGAGAACCCTGACTAATGCAAAGACCTATGGAAGAAGAGTTGAGACTCTATTGTGAAAGTTTTGGAGGCACCTTTTATGGTGGCCCACATAGAAGACCTTACCATGTTTCCATAAATGAGGGCCTCTACAAATTTTGTAAAAGTCCTTCTAACTTGGAAAATTACTATGAATCTATTTAATTCCTTATAGAATTTTACCACTGAAGGTTAGAGAATATAATTTTGGCTTGGAAACTTAAATAATTTGTCATCCCAGCCAAAAAAGAAAACTCTTCATTGCCTCTACAAAGAACATTCCTATGAAGTCATAAGATTCAAATGAAATAACCCAATACTTCAGCTCTCTTTTGATTAGTTAAAAAGAGACAGAGAGACAAACAAAGAAAGAGAAAGAAAGAAAGAAAGAAAGAAAGAAAGAAAGAAAGAAAGAAAGAAAGAAGAAAGAAAGAAAGAAAGAAAGAAAAGAAAGAAAACCCCTAAATTAATAATATAATAAAGTTATCCCTCATTGCTGCTTTCACTGGACACCTTCAAATATGATCTCTTTTAAAATCCTGCTGGATGAGGTCATTTAACCATACTTATTTAAATATTAGGGAATACCAGTAAATGCAAGTATTTTCATTTTTAATTAGATTATGCTAATGCTACTGAAAATAATCTGCCAATATACTTGCTGCATTTTCCAGAGCTCTGATATGAACCAAACAGGCTGGTTCTTACACATTTTGTTCATATTTAGCAAGAAAGCCTCCCCCAATAAGGAAAATTCATCAGAATGCTTATGAGCACATTAGATTTTAGATAAGGATACTCCATTCCATTTATTGTGTGTCAAGTATAAGAATTTAGGACAATATGTACAGTCAATCTGTTTAAAAATTCTGTCTCTATAGATTGTTAAGTAGGTAATAAATCTTGAGTTGTTATTAACGTTAAAAGTAACTAAAGATGGTCAGGCGCGGTGGCTCACGCCTGTAATCCCAGCACTTAGGGAGGCCAAGGAGGGTGGATCACTGGAGGTCAGGAGTTTGAGACCAGCCTGGCCATCATGGTGAAACCCCATCTCTACTAAACACACAAAAAATTAGCCACGCGTGGTAGCATGTGCCTGTAATCCCAAGCTACTTGGGAGGCTAAGGCAGGAGAATCGCTTGAACCAGGAGGTGGAGGTTGCAGTGAGCTGAGATCACATCACTGTACTCCAGCCTGGGCAACAGAGTGAGACTCCATCTTAAAAAAAATAATAATAATTTCAAACTGCTAAGACCTTAGTTAGGTTGTGTTGCCTATGGGGTCCCCAAGCTCATCACCATCCCGTAAAGCCCAGGATGATGGAAGCCTCTGAGAATCTTGACTAAAAATTCCAGTATCACTGACAGTGAGAGCAGAGAGTACTCTAAGTAAGGCAGATTTGTCAGACCTGAACCTCTTTTCTTAGGATTGACTAAATTCTGATCACCAGTTCAAACCTGCAACTCAGTACCAAGGTCTTTAGTGTAGAAATAGCAAATGTGCACTTATACAATCTTCAACTCTTACACGTATTTCCAACTACAAGTTAATCAAGCACAGAGAATGTGTTGAAGTTGTGTACCTGAAATTGATAATCACATTGACTTGATAGGCTGAAAATGGAAGGGGAAGAGACTAGAAGGCCCAGAAACATCAGAGCCCTAAAAATGTGATATAGCAGGTGGATGAAGACTGATAAACTCAGCTTCATTGAGTTCTTAGGGATTTTCTGCAGCTGGAGAACATGAGGCAGAGTGTGCATCTCTGGCAAAATTGGGACTAATCTTATTCCTTAAGATGCCTATGAGAGTAAAGAATGTTTTTAAAGACCAGATGCAAGCATTTTTAGCAGCCAGCAAATTGGAAGTGGAGATAAGACAAAGTGAGATAAGCTGGAAGAAGAGCTATCCTTCCTTGAATAGCAGTTCAAGCTCATATTCCCTCTGTCACCATTCAGACATGACCTCCACCAGCAGAGCCTAATGCACAAGTTAGCATAAAGAAATACTGTCTCTTAGAATGGCATCCAGCAGGAGGAGGCAGGGCCTTTTGTCTCAAACCAACTTGTGCATACAGAGGGATAAGGAATTATCCTCATCTTAAACTCAAAGCACTCTCCATTTCAGAACAGGAAAAAAATGTACATGGCATCCAGGAATTTACCTTTTTATTTAACCTCACTCTCCTGCTTATCAGTTATTACCAGAACTTTATTCTCACCTTTTTAACCCTTCCCTTCCCTTTATCCCTCTAGGAAAGACACATTTTTAATCGTTGGCAAATGTTTGAGGTTTTTGTCTGTTTTAGTTTTAGTGTTTGTTTATTTGTTTAGTCTTGACTATAGAACATGTCCAGCCTATTGAAACTCTATCAAAGCTCTAAGGCTTACAGATGCCACCTGCACTGTTAACTTAATCTTTCTTCTCCTATTGCTTGCAGTTGGTATGCAATTGTTGTAAATTAGACTGAATCTGCCATTGAGATATCCTCTCCTTTATCTTGTTTGTGTTGTGGAGATAAGAGAGAAATTGAATGCCCCAAGTGAAATGCTATCAAGTTTTCCCTCTATGTGTAGAAATGGCAGTTACTGAAGGCTCACTTATTCTCAGAACTTCCACCCTCTAGAGTTGATATAAAAGGAAAAAAAGGAGGTAGAAATCCATATTTACTAGTAGTTTTCCCTCTGAGAGCCTTTTCACTAACTCTTTTACTTTCTTTTCCTAAATACTGTTATGTCAAGCTGTGTGCATGAAAGAATGATTAAATAATCAGAAATCTGTAATATTAAAAGTTGGAAGAATTGTTTAATCCTGAGACTATGCGAATTATCAGTAAGCCTATACCAGACTGAGGAATAACTCTGGAGATTGTAATTTCTCAAATCAAGAATGCTTTTAATTCAGATAAGGAATTTCACTAATTGAAATAAGAATACCAGCCAAATAATTAGATATTTTACTAGAGAGGTGCCTTGTACATCTGCTTTGAGTGCTAAGTGCTAATACATGTTTACTTATTACTCTAAATACCATAATGAAGGGTAGACATTCTTGCCCAAGTTATAAATTAATACTTCTTGGTGGCATTCATGGTCATTCCCAACTAATCTAAACCACAGATACTAAATTCAAATGCCAAGTGTCAATTGTTTCTTTTATGTTATTTATAATATCTCCAAAATTGGTGAATATTACAATTGAATTGTATTTTAAACATTCTAACACTATGCAAACTATTTCATGCCTAGATTTGTGTTTATATGGCTAAATCTCAGGAAAAGATTTTTAGTGCTTTAGAGGCACAGTTAACATTTTTCAGAATTATTTAAAATTCATCTCTTTGCCTTTGCCTCCTTGGGGTCTGTTTTCCTTTGTGTCTAACTCACAACATCTACTTCATGTGGGATGGTCTAAGGCATAATAGATGGGAATGTTACAATGGGGAAAAGGGTTGGTTTCCTGAACTTACCAATGGGAAGAGAGGAAAGGTTTAATTGGGATTCAGCCAGATGCATGGGACAATTAATTCCATGAAATATGGATTCGATGAACATGAAGAAATATGAGAACGACTGTGGAAAGGTAAAAGGAAACAATTTGGAGGAAATTTATTCTTATGTGTACTTTCATTTATTTAATAATTTTTATTGATTGCTAAATTCTAGAGATTTTGCTAAGCAATGGAATATAAAGGTAAACGAAGCAAAACTAGAAGCTACCTGTCCTCAAGGAGTTTTTTGTTTTGTTTTGTTTTTAAATATGAGGTCTCACTTCATTGCCCAGGCTGGCCTCAAACTTCTGGGCTCAAGCAATTCTCCCACTTCTACCCTCAGCCTCCTGAGTAGCAGAGATTATAAGTGCGTAGCACTTTGCCCTCCACTAAATTTGAATCTAGTAGAGGAGACAGGTATGAATCAAATAATTAGATAAGAGTGCCATTCAAATTAATGATAAGTACAAGAAAGGAAAAAGATGGGGAGATATGAGAATATATCATGGAGAAAAAGTATATATATGGAAATGATGTTGGAGCTGAGACCTGAAGCTTGACTGATGGGAAGATAAATGCTGTCGGTCATTAAATTTTAACACATTCAAGGTAGGTTCTAACCATGGGGCTGAGTTCAAAATCCCTGAATACTTACAACAGATAAATAGAGGAACTGAAAACAGGAACACATTAAGAAATTACACAAAATGAAGAGCTGACATTAAGTCCTGAGGCTGCATATTACTAACTGTGCTTTGAAGGATTTTCAGCTTATTCATGAGAATCAGCTATTTGTCCTTAAAATAATGCATGAAATAATTCAGAATATTTTCTTTAGGTCACAGGAAACCCAGCATGTTGGAAGCTGGAATCCACCATGTCAAGGTGTATTATATATTTGTATTCTTTGAATCTCTGAAATGTTAGTTAGGTGCAATTGGAGAGATGATGGAGATGATAGTCTATGCCAAGTGTATTTGTGTGCAAAGAGGCTTTCATTCATGAAACACAGTTGTTTCTGCTTCAAAATCTTATTGAAGATGATGTCTCTTCTGTCAACTTTGGCCTCTGGTGTTAATAGCAGGAAGAATGAAACGCTATTAAATTATTTCTAAACTTCACTGGATTGAATTCTGATCAGCTCAGAAGTGTAAGAGGGATTGCATTAAGTGGAGAAAGAACCTTTTTTTTTTTTTTTTTGAGACGGAGTCTCGCTCTGTTGCCCGGGCTGGAGTGCAGTGGCCGGATCTCAGCTCACTGCAAGCTCCGCCTCCCAGGTTCCCGCCATTCTCCTGCCTCAGCCTCCCGAGTAGCTGGGACTACAGACGCCCGCCACCTCGCCCGGCTAGTTTTTTGTATTTTTTTTTTTTTTTTTAGTAGAGACGGGGTTTCACCGTGTTAGCCAGGATGGTCTCGATCTCCTGACCTCGTGATCCGCCCGTCTCGGCCTCCCAAAGTGCTGGGATTACAGGCTTGAGCCACCGCGCCCGGCCGGAGAAAGAACCTTTAAGGGTCTTTATTCCAAAACCTTACAGGAGGGCTCCAAGCCCTGTGGCAGGTCTGTTTTGTGTTGTGACTTCATAGCAAATCATAGCGGTTGACTAATTTTTTTGGAACAGAGAGCTATTTGTATACTTTTGTAATAAACCCTTGAAATATATTTCGTAAAGGAATTGTCTAGCTTTCAGAAAGATTGGTTGATGTTATAAATGTCCTCATGTAAGGACTAAAGAGAGAAGAAAAAGTTCAGTTGTACCACCCAGAAGAATATTAAAGCTGCATTTTATTTGGATAGATAGGAGAATAGGAAGAGGGTAACATATTTTTGCCTCTGGCTTCTCTGAACAAAGACCTTGGATATGAGACTATCCATCTCCAGATCCAGATGATTTTCCTGAACAAGAATAAGAGGGTCAGTTTAGAGCCTGTTAAAATATCCTCTCTAATAAGATGGAAACTGCATCTTTGTTTCAGACATGGCCTAGGTATAGAACTGTACCTATGGCTCTCATTTATAAGGATAAAGTAAACAATTTTCATAGATCATTATTAATAAAAGTTTACATGTATTGTAGACTTACAATGTTTCATCCTCTGTGAAGATCTCTTTATACTGATTATCTTATTTAATTTCTATAATAACACTATGAGGTAGGTTCTATTTATATGTTGCAAAGCAAAAAGAGATTAGAAAACCTAATGTAAGATCAAGTAAGCGGATAATCCTGGACTAGGGCCCAGGTTTCTGACTCCTGAAACCATGCTACTAACCACTATAGTGTACTGCTTTTCATCCCCAGTCTAATATTTAGTTTCAGTTTTACTGGTGATGTTTATTGGATTGATGGAGGAACGAATTGATGAATGAACAGAAACCAAAATAAGGTAAATGATTTCAATTAGTTTAATAGATTCTCTTGCAAGGGAAAAATAGAGGGAAATTTAGTAAATGTAATAAAATTTAACACACACACACACAGACACCACAACCACTTAAAAAGAACCCCATACAATAAGAGAACACTGAAATTAGAGGGGGCCCCTTTAACTGATAGAGTCAGCCAGCAGTGACCCAATCCCAGAGCAAACAAATCATCTCTTTTCCCTTCTGCCTGGCAGATTGGCTTCAGTTTTGAACCAGTAAAAGCTTGGGGTTGTAGCACTCACAGGTTCACCATAGATCATGGTGTAGGGTTGCATCGCTGTACCCTCTCCAGGTAATGACACCCTTAGCTAAGGCTCACATCAGACACCAGCTATCAGGCATGACGTTGCTACATGAGAGAATTTTTAAAAAGGGCAAGGGGATAATTGCATCTCTTCTCAGGAGTGCGTCAGGCACTCAGCCAAGTAAAGGCTAAGTTAATGTTGCAGTCAGAGCAAGAACAAGCCACAAGCATTTGCTGCCTCTCACACTCCTGCCAATAGATGCATTCTGTCAAAACTGCTCTCAGAATGGGCTTGCTAATAATCATCAAGCTCTGCTACTGGCAACTCATCTCTCCAGATAGTATATGTGCCCAGCACAGCCTCTGTGACCATGCATTGCTACCCTGGTGCACTTGACTTTTCAACCCAGCTCACCAGTCCCAAGAGACTGGCTGACCCTTTTTCTACTTCACCTAAGCTGCTGGAAGTTCCACTTGCAATCAAGCAAAAGGGCCTTCAGACCTATTATACGGTCTGTTTGTTAAAGTGCTCTGAATGTCATAGTGGAAGTCTTTTCTCTCTCTCTCTCTCTCTCTCTCTCTCTCTCGCTCGCTCGCTCGCTGGAGAGCAGCAGCGCAATCCCGGCTCACAGCAACCTCCGCCTCCTAGATTCAAGCGATTCTCTTGCCTCAGCCTCCTGAGTAGCTAGAACTACAGGCATGTGCCACCACACCTGGATAATTTTTTTATATTTTTAGTAGAGACAGGGTTTCACCATGTTGGCCAGACTGGTCTTGAACTCCTGACTTCAAGTAATCCACCTGCCTCATAGTGGAAGCCTTCTAAGCCATGCTTTACATCATGTATATTAGATGATTGAGCTGTGTGAAATTGTTCCTATTACAGGTCAAAATATATAATGGTTCAACCCAGCACATTTATCTTACCCAATTTTGTACAAAGCATATACTATGAAATTTAAATCTCATTTCACCTCATTCTCTCAGTTCTCCTCCATGGAAGCATCTGTCTTTAACAATTCATGTAAACTTCCAAATATTTTCATGGATATGCTTACACAGATTTGTTTCTAAGCATATATATTTCTTATACCAGTGAGACCACATCTGTGTACATACAGTGCCATTCTTCTTTGCCTTGCTTGTTTTTACTCAGTTTATATCAAGGATCTTTTCTTCTCAGCCATTAGAGAGCTACATCATTCATTTTGCACTTTCACTTTATGGGCATATAATTATTTAATCAGTCCCCTTTAAGTTGTTTCAAAAGTTTTGCTATTACAAACGTTGCTGCAATAAATATCTTTCTATATTTACCTTTTTATTACATCAAATATATTCATAGAACAAATTACTAGAAATATAGTTGATGAATAATAGGTATATGCATTTTACATTTTGATAGATACTGTCAAATTGCCTTCCAAAGACATTGCAATTTACCATTCCACCAATAGCAGATGAAACAGTTCACTTTTCTTAACACTTAATCCACCCTCACAACTGTTACAGAAAATTTGTTTTTTAAAAAAATAAACAAGGCAGGACAGATTAGAATTGTAGCTTATCTTACCGCTCTTCGATCTCATACCCCATTTTACTTCCATTGAGATTACAGCCATATTAAATTTATTATTCCCACAATTTTTAATATTGTTACTTCTAATACATGGATTTTATGGATGCATTTTAAATATATTATGAATGCTTTATACATTTACTTTAAATAAATACCGTATATATTGTTTGGATACATGTCTTTAAGCATTATATAAATCATGTAGTATGGTATCATCATTTGGCAGCTGGATTTTTTAAAATCACATTTTATTCCTGGAATTTACCCTTTATCTATATAGCTTTGATTTAGTTTATATTTGTCACTGATAGATAGTACCCAGTACCCATTGTAAATGGTGGAACATGCTACCATTTATTTTTCTAACATCCTATTGATGGGAATTTATATTGTTTTATATATTTTTAAAAATTTTTTACTGTTATAAATAATATGATAATGAACATTTTGTTCTTCTTTGGTCTGAGAATTTCTCTGATAGGTCCAAGGGTGTGAGCATCTTCAGGTTTGCTAAATGATACCACTTTGATCTCATTTACTCTCCCATCAGCCATGCATTAGCACTGTCATTACTCAGCATCCTCCACAGCACTTAATATTGTCCAACTAAAAAGGTTTGCTAATCTGATAGGGGCAAAATTATATTTCTTATTGTCTCAATTTGCTTTTCCTCTATTACTAAGGTGATTGCACATCTTTTTATACATTTCTTGGCCATTTGTACTTCCTGTTTTGTGAATTGGCTTTACATGTATCTATCCTTCACCCAACTGAGGTCAAGAGAGTTAAGCCTCCTGGTTGTCTCTGTGCTTGGTAGGTTTTTTCTAATGTATTCCTTCACAGAGGATACAAACTTTAGGTATCTTTGGTGTATGCTGGAGTTTCAGTTCATATGCTTGCTTACTAGTTTTCAGCATTCCCTTTGTTTCTGCTTTATATTTTAAAAGATATTTGTTCTGCTTTGTTTTATTTTGTGATTTTACTTACATACTTTTGTCAAGGGATTTTTAGGGTAATTTCTCCAAGCTATTTCTAGAACTGGAAGTCTGTTAAATTTACTTGTAGGTTATTATAAATTATTATAGAATTCATTAAATGATAGAGCCTAGTTACTGATATCTCTAAGAAAGCAGCTGCATAACTGTCTGAAAGGTGTTCTGCTTTTGAAAATTCCATTTTTAAATTCTCAGAGAGACAAAAGAATTTAAGTCTTCTCTTGATAGCACAGGAGAAAAAGCACACAATGCAACTGAAGAGTGAAAGATGCAGACTTCAGTACATCAGTGCTTCAGCAGGAAACATAATAGTATAGATTTTAGAGTAAGCGACAACATGTTTGCTAAGGGGACATTTCTCCTGATTTGATTTGAGACGGCTAGCGGGGAGGCAAAAAAGACTTGACCAAAGAAGTCATAGGGAAATTTAGCACATAAATGCATTATTAATTATGGTGTCATTAAGTTCATTTTCTCTAAAGCAACTGTATAAATTTTAAAAATACATATATGGTACTTCTTGGAGGCATTAAAAGCAATGTATTGCTTTAAAAAAAACACACAGAAGAGAGGCAATTTATATCAGCAAGCATGTAAATTGACTTTGTTAAGGTTCTTTCTCAAATAAAAGTGACTAATTAACTTACTCTATTATGTTAGTATGTGAATATCTCTAAAAAACAGCAAAGAATAAATATTCACAATAGTGTATTATTTAAAAATCAAGCATCATTTATTTTCTTATTAAGAACAGTCTGTGTGGAGATAAATATTGATGTATACAATCTGATGGAATATAAGAATACAAAGAGAGTGTTACTTCTTTTAAGAAGATTTTATTAACTAGGGTTACATATTTGTTATCATGAAATTATTCACATTGAAGATGATCCTAATTATTTAGCCTCCATCTACTATCTACTAGATAAAATGGTCCTAATCTAGCATTACTGTTCTTATTACAAACAGTAAGAAACACCTGGATGAGGTGTTTTAGATCCCAAATTGGGGCTTAAAGTCTTAGCTTGTAGACCTCAAATTAGGAACTGTAAGAACAGGATGTATTCTAATGCTTTTCTATTAATAGTATCATATTGCTTCTTTGGGTATAGTCCCCTAGCTCCTGAGGAAACAAAAATGATTAATGTGATTACTGTGGTCTGTGATCAGCACAGATGTCTGTTGGGAAAAATAATCAGGATTGGCACCACAACATCAGAACTTATGCTCTTACCAGGTAAGTAAACCCTTTCCCTGGCTCAACTTCATTCTTGCAGTTCCTGCAACGTGTATGGACTCAGTCATTATGAATACAGCAAGAAAATGGCAGATCTATCCTCATGAGGATACATTTCCTTCCTTCCTTCCTTCCTTCCTTCCTTCCTTCCTTCCTTCCTCCCTCCCCTCCCTCCCTCCTTTCTCATCTTTCTTTCTTTCTTTCTTTCTTTCTTTCTTTCTTTCTTTCTTTCTTTCTTTCTTTCTTTCTTTCTTTCTTT
>NW_012118877.1:834922-837121 GCF_000951035.1 Colobus angolensis palliatus
CTTTCTTTTTCTTTACACTGGTTCACTGTGTTCCTCTAAATTTGCAGATATGCATCTTAGGTTATAAAGGAGTGAACAGGTTGATTTGACCTAAGGTGAACTAAAATTGAGAAGCATAACAGACAGTGGTGTTAACTATGTCAAGAATATGCTTACTGGAACAGATTCAAAATTTTAGTACCTTCTATCTATTTTTAAGTTAGAAATGGAAACATAACATAATTTTTCACGTGCCGTTGACTGAAGCAGACAGGTTGGTGTCCAAAAATTCTGTAGAATCAGATACTTCATATCACTTATTAAAAGAGTTATCTACTTTATACACACAGTAAAATCTAATTTCTGTTTCATCAAATGGATTTATACTATTTCTGGAATGCTGCCTTTCATTTACTTGGAGGTGGATAAAACCTAATAGTTTGAAATTTTAATGATAGAATTAAATAACTATGAAAGTTCAGAAACAAATTCATTCCAAATAAACTATCTCATTTTCAATTGTACTTTATTTTCTTATTACCCAGTATTTTGTTGCTGATGCTTACATGTGATTAAAATATAATTCCTTGATTCTGGGAATGGCAAACATAAAATAGGAAGAAAAAGTACTCCTCATTTCCCCCGTTCCATTATTTCTCAATTCCTGATAATATGCTTTTTCTTCCCTATTTTCTCTTTGTCTTTGCCTATACTGTCTTATTTAAACCTTAAGTTAATTTTAATTTGGCAATAAATTTACATTGTTATTAATATCCAATGTCTACCCTGAACTTTGTTCTACTCTGACTCTTAACAGTACTTTTTTGCATGTATCTCCTATTTTAAAGAGATGTATTTGACATTTAGTTGCTAATTAAACCAATCATTAACAGAATTCACAATCGTTTCTTAAACTTCTATAAAAAAGCAATTTGTGAAGTATAAAATGTAAAGGTGAAATTTATTTGGATTAGTTATTTTAATACAAAAATCTTAGGCCCTGGAGAAAGAAAAATCAATGATGCCAAATAAGCATTTTCTTACAGCGTAAAATATCCTCTTTAAGCTTAAATTTTGAAAGACATTACATGGTTTTAAGTGGGACTTCTAGCCTTATTTTCACATGCTATGTGTGTAGGTTATATTAGTTTTCTATGCTGTATGACAAATTATCACAAACTTAGCAGCTGAAAGCGATATACATTTATTATCTCAGTTTCTGTGGTTCTGGCATCCAGGCACAGTTTAACTGTGTCCTCAAATCAGGGTCCTAGAGACTGCAATCAAGGTATCAGCCAGGCTGCTTTCTCATTTGGATTACTGACTGGAAGAATCTGCTTCAAGCCTCATTCAGGTAGTTAGTTAGCAGAATTCATTTCCTTGGGATGGTCAGACTGAAGGTGGGCCCTTGACTGCAGTGTTCCTGGAGACAGCCTGCAGTTTCTTGCTATGTAATCACTGTGATGGTAAATTTTATGTGTCAACTTAACTGGACCACAGGGAGCCAAGATATTTTGGCTAAATATTATTTCTGGGTGTGTCCATGAGAATGTTTCTCTATGAGACCTGCATTTGAATCGGTGGACTGAGAAGGCAGATGGCTCTCCCAAATAGGAGTGGGCTTGTGGGCCTGAATAGAACAAAAAGGCAGAGGAAAGAAGAGATTGTCTGCTCTGTCTGACTCCTAAGCTGGGACATCCATCTTTTTCTGCCCTCAGACTGAGGCTTACACTGTCATCTCCCCTGGTTTAGGCCCTCGGACTTGGACTGAACTATATCATGTACTTTCCTGGGTCTTCAGCTTGCAGATGGTGAATTGTGGAACTTAGCCTCCAAAACACATGAGCCAATTTCTCATAATAAATCTCTGTCTACCTACCTACCTACCTATCTACCTATTCATCCTATTGGCCCTGTTTCTTTGGAGAACCCTGAGTAACACAGCCACTAACTTCATAAAGTTGGCAAGAGGAGTCTTTAGAATAGTCTGCTAGCAAGGCAGAATCCTACATAATGTAACAAAATCACCCAGTGAAATCCTATCGTGTTTGCCATATTCTATTGGCTAGAAGCAAGTCATAGCTTCTGCCCACTCTCAAGTGGAAGGGATCACACAAGGACGTGAAGACCAGGAGTCCAGGATCATGATAAGGAGCACCCTAAAGCCTGTCTACCATGTAGGTGAATGTAAAATATGTGTTTTTTATTATTATTATTATT
>NW_012118877.1:842906-847446 GCF_000951035.1 Colobus angolensis palliatus
ATATTTTAACATTTATTTAAAAATCTATTAACAGTATAAAATGAAAATAATAACCACATATGGAATTTTAGCATTCGTTGAAATAAAATACATGTCAACAAAAACACAAAGGGGAGTAGGAGATACAATTAATTTTGTCTTTGGTTTCTTAACATTGCTTACATGGTGGAATAAGATTACCTGATAGTAGACTATGATAATTCAAAGATGAATATTACATTCTGTAGAGAAGTGGTTCCCAATATATGAGCTTCAGAACTGGTTAAGATAAGAAAATTCTCAGCTCCTACCTCCTACTTTTTGAATCAGAAACTCTAAGGTTGGGCCTAGCAATATGTGGTTTAACAAACACTCCAGGTAATTTTTATGCATTCTGAAGTTTGAGATCCACTATAAAGCAACATAGTGAGATACAGCTGAAAACATAAGTAGAAGGGTAAAGTAGATACAAAATACACTTGATTCACCAAATAAATGCAATAAAAGAGGAGTAGAGGAACAAAGAGCAGATGAAACACATAAAAATTCCAAGATGATAAACTCACACATCAATTTAAAGCAGTACAAAACAGAGTAGACATGTCTGAATATGGAAGTGCTGATGAAGACTTAGAATAAGCTCCTAACTGCAGAGGAAAAGGATGAACATTAAAGCAGCCGGAGTAAATCTGATAGCTGGAATTGGCAAACGGGATCTTTAGTAAGTGTAATTGGTGTCCCTGAAGTATGAAACTCAGCAGATGAAACAGAAATTATTGAAAGATAAAATAAGCAAATTATTTCAAATGAAGAAACACCTAAAGTTGCCATCCAAAGGGCACATAGGCCCCTTTTTTTGTTTTTTAGGATGATTTCATTCCAAACATTTAAAACAGCATGGCAAGATATTTTGATGGCAAATGCTCAACACCATGGCATATCATGAGGCTATTTATTTTTAGACATCCAGGCATAATAAGAAAAATACCTACTGGGGGAAATATTAGGCTGGCATCAAATTTCATTATACAGACATTCAATGCCAAAAGATAATGAAGCTATGTTCACTAAATTCTGAATGTGAGAGCTCATATTCTAAGAATATTATATTCAGCCAAGATATTTTCCCCATGGCATTCTTAAACATGAAAGGATTCAAGAAATAAAATGCCTATAAGTCATTCTTGAAAGACTACTTGTCAAAAACTCCAGAAAATTAAGAGATGAATCAAAATGTTCAAAAGATTGTTTCAGAAATGAAGCAGCTTAGAGAAATGAACACAAGCTGAAATATATGAGAAATTGAAGAGAGAAGGATGTGGCAAAAATATGACTGTGTGTTCCGGAAAGGAAAACTGAGGTTGGAAAGTAACAAACTTTTAGTGACAGCAGTGTGTCCTCCTTTTAGCTGCTCACTTATAGGATTTTCATTATAAGTGCAAGAGCAATAAAAAAGGGCCAGTGAACTGGTTATACTGACAAGAAAGACATTATTTCTAAGACAGATAAGAAATGAAGCAAATTTCTAAGGAGGAGATGTATTTGGAGAAGGGAAGAGATGTAGATGCTTAGAAAAGTGTAAGAACAGTTGGAGTGAGAATAAAGAGTGGACAACGTGAAGAATATGAGGTAGTTGGCAGAGACTGATGTGTTTGAAATAACAGAAATTGTTATATAAGAATCTGGAGAAAAATCAGTTTGAAGTTACAATAAGGTTTGGTTGAAATCATGCAATTAGGTTGTTAGTTTACAGGCACACAGTTGGGATGAAAGGAGGTTTAACATGTTGAGATTGACTTGTTAGATCATACATGTGGACAGTGAAGCATACTTGCTGCAGTGACAGCAAGTTTTTGAATGTGAGATGACGTATCATTGACCTTTGACCAAGGGCTACGTTTATAATTTTCTGTCCTTTCCTTTTTCATTCAATAAATATTTCCTGAGAGCTTATTCTGTGCTAGACACTCGTCACAGGCTTTAGGTGGATAATGCATTTACTCTCAACAGCTGTATGAAGTAAGAACTGTTGTCATCCCTTGTAAAGAACTGTTGTTATCTTAGAGATGAGAAAAGCAAGGTGCTGAGAGGTTAAGAAATTTAATTAAGGCCACTGAGCTGGCAAGTAGTGAAACCAGGATTCAAACCCAGAGTTCAGCTTCAGATCCAGTGCTCTTTACTGCTGCATCTTTAATATTGTCTCATCCTTTTCATCATTTAGAAGCGACGGACTAGGTATGTTTTTGTATAAGGTAAGGGTTGTCATTCATTCATTCATTCATTCAACATTAATTGATTGCGCAGGCACTGTTGTTGTATTAATGATTATAGTCCCCAGCATCCCTGCAGCTTCCTCTTTCTCTTTAATAAAGTTTCCTAATGGCATCTGGTAAGGCAAGTTCCCCACATTCCTCTTCCTTTTCAACATCGTCCTAGCTGTTTTCACATGTTAGAATAATTTTGTATGTTCTCCAAAATCCTCTTGTAATTCTGATTGGCAGTATATCATCTATAGAGATGAATTTAGGGGAAATTTATTGTTTCCTAAGATCAAAGTATTTTATTCCCTTTAGTCTTGGTAAGTTTGTTTGGATTTTTTGTTGTTAAGAGAAAAATTTGGGTTTTTTTATTTCTTTATTTTGAATCTGAACATTTCTTGTTTTATTTAGCTCTCGTTTATGTTTTTTGTTGCTCTTATAAAGGAGAGCTTACCTCCCATTAAATTTGCTAACCAGTTATTGTCAGTATAACGTACAGCTATTGATTTTTACATATAAATTTGTAACCAATGTCCATCCTGCATTCTTTTATAGTATCTAGCAGTTAGAGGTATATTCTCTTGTGTTTTCTAAATATAAAACCATGACATTATTTGGATGCACGGCAAAAAAGAATGTGCAACAGAGCCAGGATTCAAATTTCATCTCCTGATCCAAGTTCAATGGCATTTCTACTGTGCTACAAAGTGTATTTATAGCTATGTGGAATGAGATGCACAATGTATAATGTAGTCTAAGAAATACTGGACTTCGGCCCCTCCCTAAAAGTATCTTCTCTTCCTTGAAGCTTATCATGGAGCCTAAAATATTTTAATCCTAAAGAATCCTTTTTGTGGGGGATGTTGTGCAAACAGCTTAATTGTTAAAAGCAATTCTGTTAGCATTCATATACCATAAGGAATAATATTGTAAGGCATCTGTCCCCAAAGTGGGTTATTTTTTGCTAGACTCTAAAGTCCATAAAGGCATTACTGGTGGAAGGTATTCAGGTTACTGGTGGTGAATCCATATGGGTCGGTAGCAATCTCAATTCTTGCCTCCTCAGAAGAAAGAATTTGACTAAGGGGCGTAGGGCAGAAAAAGAGACAAAAGCAAATTTCAGAGCAGGAATGGAAGTTTATTTAAAAGGCTTTAGAACAAGAAAGAGAGAAATGGAAAATATGCTTGGAAGAGACCCAAGCAGGCACCAAGCTCAAGAGAAGTATTTAACTTTGATCCAAGGACTTTATAGGCAGCCCCCTTCCCAAGATTCTCCCCTTAGTGTGGGCTGCCCACATGTGCAGTGCCCTCCTTACCCTTGGAAGGTGAGTATGCGCAGTGTGTTTAGGCAGTTGTACGCATGCCCATCTGAGATTTTCCTCCTTTTTCAGAACACCCCAGAACATCATATTCTGCCATTTTGTCTCTTAATGTATATGCCCAGGAAGTTTCTTCTCCCTGGTGTCTGCATTCAATTAACACTTTAGTACAACAGCTGTGGACTATCAGGAAATGGCCTGTCCCTGGTGTCGACTCCCAATTTATCACTTTTAGAGAGACAATGTCATAATTGCCAAACCATCACCCAACATTCCTAGTGGGTAGGGGAGAGCCCTCTCCTGCTCCACTCATGCCTAACTACCTGGAACAAAGGGAAGAATCACTGCTCTCACTTATGAATTCCTTGATGCAGCAAGTAGTTTCTGTAAATGTATTTGCTCAATTGAAGTGAGTTAGAATATGGAGAAAACTAATCCATGAGCTGTTAATAGGTGTTATCTAAAATGAATTTCCATAATTAAATACATTTGAGCTATGCTGGGTAAAACAATGTTTACACAAGTCACTTTGCTGTGGAATGTTCAGAGGCTTTATACATCTGTGTAGGTACCTATTGTGATTCTCAGAGCAGGACCTGGATTTTCAAAGTTTTCAAACTTGTTTTGCCATGAAGACTTTTCATTTCCCTTGGAGCAGTTGAAGATTTTGAAAATACTGCTGAAACGGATCATAAGTTAACAGATCTCAGTAATAATTAGCTAACAGAGAGCTAAGATCAGAGGCCTGTGAGGTGTGGCACAGGTTGGAAACTTGAGCAGGGGAGAGGTCATGAAAGAAGCAGGGAGACTTTGAAGACAGACTACCTCCCTTTCAGCTCTAGGCTAAGACATCATCTTGCAAGATCAGAGAATATAGGTATCTGTGGTGACTAATCTGACATCATCTCCCAAATGCTTTTACCATCTTTTCTAATAATGTCTGGAGAGCAGTCAAGGTACTCCAAGTGTGTCTTCAGATCATGG
>NW_012118877.1:854436-862427 GCF_000951035.1 Colobus angolensis palliatus
CAGAGATGACACAAACAAATGGAAAAATATTCCATGCTCATGGATAGGAATGGAAAAAAATATTCCATGGTCATGGATAGGAATCATGCTCATGGATAGAATCAATATCTTGAAAATGGCCATACTGCCCAAAGCAATTTAGAGATGCAATGTTATTCCCATTAAAATACCATTGAGATTTTTCACAGAATTAGAAAAAAAACTATTTTAAAATTCATATAGAACCAAAAAAGAGCCCAAATAGCCAAGGCAATTCTACAATTCTAAGCAAAAAGAAACTGGAGTTGTCACACTACCTGACTTCAAGTGGTACTAGAGGGTTACAGTAACCAACACAGCATATTCTCTATATTTTCACTATATTCTCACATAAAACACATCTGGCACCACATGTATGGTACAAGAACAGACACACAGCCCAATGGAACAGAATGGAGAACCAGAAATAAGACCTCAAACCTACAACCATCTGATCTTTGACAAACTTGATAAAACTAAGCAATGGGGAAAGGATTTTCTATTTAGTAAACGGTGCTGGAAGAACTGGCTAGCCACATGAGAAAAACTGAAACTGGAACCCTTTCTTACATCATATACAAAAATCAACTCAAGATGGATTAAAGACTTAAATGTAAAACCCAAAACTATATAAAAAGAAAAAACCTATTAAAAAAAAAAAAAAAACCTAGAAGAAAACCTATGACCATACCATACCATACAGGTATGGGCAAAGATTTCATGATGAAGATGCCAAAAGCAATTGCAACAAAATCAAAAATTGACAAACGGGATCTAATTAAACTAAAGAGCTTCTCCACAGCAAAAGAAACTATCAACAGAGTAAATAGACAGCCTACACAATGGGAGAAAATTTTTACAATCTATCCACCTGACAAAGGTCTAATATCCAGCAGCTACCAGGAACTTACACAAATTTACAAGAAAAAAACAAGCAACCCCATTTAAAAGTAGGCAAAGGACATAAATAGACACTTCTAAAAAGAAGACATATATGTGGCCAATAAACATATGAAATACAGCTCAACATCACTGACCATTAGAGAAATGCAAATCAAAATCACAATGAGATACAATCTCAGGCCAGTCAGAATGGCTATTACTAAAAAGTCAATAAACAACAAGTGCTTAGTGAGGTAGTGGAGAAAAAGCAACACTTTTACACAGATGGTGGGAGTGTAAATTAGTTCAACCATTGTGGAAGACAGTGTGGCGATTCCTCAAAGACCTAGAGGCAGAAATATCTTTCAACCTAGCAACCCTATTCCTGGTTATATACCCAAAGGAATATACATTCTTCTACTATAAAGACAGATGCATGCTTATGTTCATTGCAGCACTCTTCACAATAACAAAGACATGGAATCAACCTAAATACCCATCAATGATAGACTGGATAAAGACCTAGAGGCAGAAATATCTTTCAACCTAGCAACCCTATTACTGGTTATATACCCAAAGGAATATACATTCTTCTACTATAAAGACAGATGCATGCTTATGTTCATTGCAGCACTCTTCACAATAACAAAGACATGGAATCAACCTAAATACCCATCAATGATAGACTGGATAAAGAAAATATGGTCCACATACATCATTGAATACCATGTAGCCATAAAAAGGAATGAGATCATGTCCTTTGCAGGGACATGGATGGAGCTGGAGGCCATTATCCTTAGCAAATTAACGCAGGAACAGAAAGCCAAATACTGTATGTTCTCACTTATAAGTGGGAGCTAAATAATGAGGACACATGAACACATGGGGGGAAAAACAGACACTGGGGCCTGTTGGAGGGCAGGGGGTGGGAGGAGGGAGAGGATCAGGAAGAATAGCTAATGGATGCTGTGCTTAATACCTGGGTGATGGGATGATCTGTGCAGCAAACCACCATGGCACACGTTTATCTATGTCACAAACCTGCACATGTACTCCTGAACTTAAAAGTTGGCAATTTAAAAAATGAAAGAGAGAGAGAGAGAGAAGTGTGCTTCTGCTGTTGGAGATCATAGGGCAAGTGGGCTGGCCACATGCAGGATCAAGTGGTACATACTTCTCTGTGATACTCTTACCTTTAGCTTTATCATTTTAACTCCCACGTTTCACATTTACCCTGACTCCTCCATCTAGTTTATCTGCTTTTTTTTTTTTCTGTATTCTTGACAGCTCTGTAAATCCTTCATTAGCTAGAAAGGAACGTTGTATAGAAAACCTTTAGCTGTTTCACTATATGCTCACACAAAACCCATCTGGTGCCAGATGTATGGGTTTCCCCCTGACACACAGACCAGTTCCCTGACATCAGCTGGGTGTCCCAAAATTTGACTCAATTTGGACACTATCTACCTAGAGATAGCATCAGATCCCAACAGGTTGAGGGCTCAGTCCCACAAGACTGTGTCTACTTCAGGCACCAATCACAAGTCCAGGTTGTGACTTGTGCTCCTGACGATGTGGCTATCAATTCAAGATTCCCCTGACCTCATACTGAGACTCAACAATTTGCTAGATTGGCTCATAGAACTCAAGACAACAATTTACTTACTAGATTAGCAGTATATTTTAGAAAGATATAAATCAGGAACAGCCAGAAGGAAGAGATGTATAGGGCAAGGCATGAGAAAAGGGACGTGGGACTTCTATGCCCTCTCCAGACTCGCACTACCCTCCCATCACCTCCAGGTGCTCAACAGCCTGGAAGCTCTCTGAACCCTGTCCTTTTGAGATTTTATTGAGATTTCATTGTGAAGGCATAATGGATTAAATAATTGACCATTAGTGATGGTCTCAACCTCCAGACCCTCTCCCCTCCCCAGTGGTGAAAGTTCCAACCCTCTAATCAAATGGTTTGTTCCCCTGGTAACCAGCCCCCATCCTGAGGCTATTTAGGAGCCCCTAGCCACCAGTCATCTTATATGTGCATAAAGGACACCACTTTGGAAATTCCAAGGGTTTTAGGAGCTCTGTGCCAGTAACTAGATGAGGACCAAATATATATTTTTATTATAAATTATAATATCACTGGCATAAATAAACAAATACCTTTGCCAGGAGGTACTAGTGCTTAATTTCTACCTTTGTGAAGCTCATAATTTATTGGGATACCAAAACCTAAGCAGACAATCACAGCTCAGTGTGAGAGGTTCTGTGATGGTGCACATGCAAGATATAAAAGGGGTGTCTGCATTATCTAGGGAAAACCAGGATGCTTCATGCTTTTGAGACAAGTCGATAGTTCATGTAATTTCAAATGCTGACTGATTCTACAACTATTTATCTCTGGATGGGAAATGCAACTGGAACTCTTTCAGTCAAAATAGCCTCCCCTCTTAAATGATTTTCCTTGGGACAACATTGAAATGTCACAGACACGGCAAGCAGGAATCTCATCAAGTTTGGAGTGACAAAGGATGTCAATATGAAATTTAAATGGACCTTAGATATTCCACTATGGTTTTACACAACTTATCAATTACTTACATATATTGTACATTTATTAAGTGCTTTGATATACACCAGGGTCAGCAAATTACAACCCGTGAGACAAATCCAGCCCAGCAGCTATTTCTGTATGGCCAGGAGTTAAGAATGATTTTTACATATTTAAATGCTGGGGGGAAAAATCAAAAGAAAAAAATAACTTTTTTTGAAATGTAAAATATATATAAAATTCAAATGCTTATGAACACAAAAGTGTTCATAAGTAAAGTTTTATTGGACACTGACACATTTGTTCATGTATTGTCTATAGCTGCTTTTGCCCTCCAACAACAGAGTTAAGTAGTTACAACAGAGACCATGATTACCAGCAAGACCTGCATATTTACTCTGACCTTTCATGGAAAAAGTTTGCTAACCACTGAGAATTACCACTGTTTCATCTGCACAGGAACCTATGGGGAAATTAGGAGAGTGGTTCCCCCGAATGAACAGATGAAGAAAGAAGCTGAAGAGTTTAAGGTTACCTTGCTTGTGAGTGCTTATCCTAGAAAACTAAATGCAGATCTTGTGACCTCAGATGGAATCTCTTTCCATTATAATACACATACATTTAGACCATTTTGCTCTAAATGTGGTTACTATCATAAAGGAAAATAAAAAATCTGAGGTCCCCCAAACTTCTTATGCAAAAGGGAAGATTAAGCTGGGAGGCTGAGTCATGCCACACCCTTTTTCAAATGAATAGCTGTTACCAACATTATCCATCAGCCAGATTCCCAGGGAAAGGGAAAAGGCCTCAGACATCTACAAAGGGTTGCCTCCACAGATCACTCATAAGTAAATTCTTTGCTGTACTCCCATAAACAAGGGCATGCCAATTGTAATTTTAGGCCTATAATCTAAGTCTAGCTCCTAAAACTAAAGCCTGTTCATTTCCACACTGATAATGTCAATTACAAGCTTATCTTCCCAGGTATAAAACAAAGACAAGACTCATTCCTACCTGCCCGGAGACATCTGCATAATTGACTTTTCCTTTCAATCCCCTTTTATCTTCAAATATTCACCTTCCCTTATGTAAAATGTAGATTTACTATGCACTAATGTGTCTCACAGGAATGTAACTATTCACTTTACCTCCCTACCTGCCCTTCTTCATACCTGCATTTCCCCCTTTAAGGAAATGTGTAAATACTAAACCTCCTAAAAATCTCTTAGTAAAAACAGCCACAGATGTGCCTGTGTCTTGTGTTTTTCCTGGAGGCACCCTAAAGCTAGCTTAATAAACCTTGATGATTGAGACTTTTTTCTCAGTTACTCATTTTGGTTGTTACTATTATTATTTGAAATTTTGTCTTGTTTTGGTTATTTTGAGTAGGGAAAATTCTGGTCATTTCTGCTGAGGCAGTCCAATTATCTGGCCTAAAAATACTCAATCGGAATCTGAAGTGAGGTCAGGTTGACATCAAAACCCACACTCAGAATTTGCTACCGGCAAGCTCTTGTAGTTGATGCTGTGAGCCCTGAATATAGGAGAACAGTAAAATCATAAAGTTTCAGGTAAAATAAGAGGAAATGTTGCACACCTCCCAGGGTGCAGGTACACTAAACATTGCCCACCTCCTTCTTTTATTCTCTTGCTTCTGCTAAGAAAATAAGATTGAGTACCTTGGTTGGCATTTTTTAAATCCCTAGATAAAAACTATCTAAATAAAGATTTTCATGTGGGCTGCAATTCACATCTTCCCCCACATTTTCAAACATTCTTTCTCCCCTTGGAAAGCTACTCAGCAGAGTGCCCCTGGAGGGAGGTGAGAGGCTGTGGAGGGGATGGGGAGGATGGGACACTATTGAAAGAAAAATAAAACTCTGTGCAAAAATAAACTGAGTTGTCTGAGCCTATTGATATTATAAATTGATTTTTAAAAATCACCAATTAGACAAAACTCTCTACAAGATTTTCCTGGGTTTCTGCTATCATAAGAGCCAAGAGAAACTAAAATACGCCAAACCCTAGACAAATCTGCCAGGTAACTTTACAGTGCTATATAAACAAGAAAGCTATATATTTTGCCTCTTTTCTCCTTTCAAGCATTCCATCATTATAGATATGGAATTGAAAGATTTTTAGTTCTAATACACTTGGCATATATTTTTCAGTGATGCTATTTTTTTTATAATCAATAAAATCAAATTCTTCCACATTTTTTCGGTTTAATTTCTGGGAAGGCCTTTTTCTGCTGTTGTACTGCAGTATTTCACATAGTCGTTTTGCTGCAAGAAGGAAAAGAAGCAGCTTTCAAATTATACAAAAGAAGAGAGTTAAGCTAAATAAATTCTGTGGGAATATTGTCAGTATACTTTCTTAAGAGAAAAGGCCACAATTCAACTTACATTACCATTTTATCACCGAATTTTGAATTTATTCATGTACAGTAAACAACATCAGGTTTTTCACTTTTGTTTCAACTAAGAAAAACCACCTCCGGAATTAATTGAGGCCTAGCCCGTAACAAAAGACATAGATCATTTAACATTTTCTGCTTAAAGTACATTCATTATGTTCTTGTGGATCCGTTTCAAGGTTGTTGCTATGCATAAAACTATCGACTATATAAAGCAACAAGCAAGGAGGAAATGGCACTTGTGCTGAATGCAAAAAAAAAAGTCTTCAAGTTTTCAGTTACAACATCTCTATTGATTTACGGCTTTCCTGATTGAAATGTTACACTCGGTCATTAATAATAATAGTAACTCATATTTGCTTGATGCATTCTGGTTTCTAACCCACTTCCACTTTCTGCCTTCATTTGTTTCACACAGAAGCCTGTAAAATCAGAAGGCATGTTGTATCTATTTTATAGTGAAAAATCCAGGCTTTCTCAAGAGAGCCAACGCGGCTTGCTCAGGTGTATATAGATGGTAAGTAGCGGAGCAAGAGATCTCAGGACTACGAATCCAGAACACTTTCTACTATAGCTACTGCCTTAGCAAATGCTTAACAGTTAACATATGTGACATCACAGAATGGGCAGGAAAAAGAATAGTATAAATAGGATAGAATAAGAATAGTTTCACAGAAGAAATGAGGCAACTTTTCAGAGTCACACAGCTAGTAGTAGTGCTACTTATGTCTTAGATTTGCTGTCAGAATCTAATGTAGCCACAGTGTTGAGAACTGTGCTTCATACAAAATAAGAATCTAATAAATGAAAGCTGGTGTGGTAATAGCTATCATGGCATGGATCACATTGCATTAAAAATGAATTTTGCTGTTTTAAATTGCTTATCCAAATAGGTAATACATGCATAAGGCACAAAATTATTTTTTATGTGAAATTGTTTCTTGTTTTTTGTTTTTACTTTTAATTTAGTTTCAGGGGTACATGTGAAGATTCATTGTATAAGTAAACTCATGTCACAGGGGTTCGTTGTACAAATTATTTTATTACCCAGGTAGTAAGCCTCGTACCCAATAGTTATTTTTTTTTTTTCTGCTCCTCTCCCTCCTCCCACCTTCAACCCTCAAGTAGACCCCGGTGTCTGTTGCTCCCTTCTTTGTTTTCATGAGTTCTCATTATTCAGGTCCCACTTATAAGTGAGAACATGCAGTATTTAGTTTTCTGTTCCTGCATTAGTTTGCTACGGATAATAGCCTCTAACTCCATCCATGTTCCCACAAAAGACATGATCTCATTCATTTTTATGGCTGCATAGTATTTCATAGTATATTTGTACCATATTTCCTTTATCCAATCTATCAATGATGGGCATTTAGGTTGATTCAATGTGTTTGCTATTGTGAATAAGGGCACAAAATTCTAATAGACCAAAGCGATCTACAGAGAAAAGTCTCTCACTCCTGTCTTCCAATTCCTGCTCCACAGACATTAACTGTTATCCATTAATAAGGTATCCTTGATTCCCAAGTAGTTTCCATATGTCCTCTTCTTCAAAATGTTAGTTATAACTAATGTTCTTATTTGTTCCCTAAAGTTATATTTGTATATTTTTGATTAGGTCATATTACATGAGTTGAAGCATAATATAAACATCATTCTATATCTTGTAATTGTTTTACTTAAAAATAGGGTAAACATATAATTTACATTTCAGTTGGGCTGATCTGAGGGAGAAAAATGCTGCAGTTAGCAATTATACCAGGTGTAAACCATGGCTGTCCCAAACAAACCCTTATAGCTATCTTACTTGATCTATTTTAAATAGCATTTCATATCAGTACATATATTAATTTAAAAGTGTTTTATTATGATATGCTTTGTACATACAAAAAAATGGTGACATATGTGTGAGTTTAAAGCATAAACCTAAACCATTCAACATAAGAATTTGAATCTTACTTTTATATTAAAATCACCTACGTGTTCTTGCCCATTCCCATCCCTTTTCTCTCCTCTGCAAAGATTAGCAGCCACCTGAATTTCATGTTCATGATGTCACTGCTTCTTTAAAGTAGTTTTCTCACATAGGTAGGTATACCTAAACAATATATTGTATAATTTTGCTTT
>NW_012118877.1:867882-899604 GCF_000951035.1 Colobus angolensis palliatus
AGTTAACTCACTTTTGACCCTAGAATGGGACAAAAGTGATGCTGCATGTCTTTGAAGGCTAGGTCATTAGAAGCCTAGTAGCTTCCAGTTGGGTCTCTCATATACTTTATTTGTGGGTCAATGATTATGGAAGAAGCATGACTACCCTGAGATGATCATTGCTGTGAGAAACCCCATGTTAGCCACTGTCGGGGAAAAAGCTGAGTATTGGGAAGAAAGCTGAGGCAGGGCTTGCATGTTTGACATAATGTCCTCTGGAATGTGTCTAGACTTGCTGGCTCCTTTCTTCTAGTCTTCCTAGGCTCCTAGATCAATTGTATTCCCATTATCTCAAGTAGCAGAAATTGTTCCTTATAAATGCTAAACCATCACAGCTGCCCTTTTTACTGCCACATTATCACCACCTGTTTCTCTGTTGGATTACCAATAAATAACGTGGACTCCCAGAGCTCAGGGCCTTCACAGCCTCCATGATCACAATGGCCCCCTGGTCCCACTTCTCTCTCTCAAACTGTCTTTTTCTCAGTCCTTTGACTCCACCGGACTTCCTCGCCCCCACGACCTAGTGTTGGGTCTGATCCCCCCAACAAGCCACAAGGAGAAGCTACCTGAAGAAAGAGGCTCCCAGCCCCCAAGCTGGCCAAGTCACCCTAGCTAAAGCACCAGATATGGAAAAGAAAAAGCCCTTTTGGACGTCCAGACCAATCAAAACTTCAGTCTTATTCATCTTCTGACATAAAATCACATGAGCAATCCTATGAGAAAATCACTCACCCAAGCCCAGTCAATCCACAAGAAGTGTAAGAGATAGCAATTGCTGTTTTGAAGTACTTAGTTTTAGAGTGGTTTATTATACCACAATAAATGATTAAAACAACTCTTCCCTCTTTGCTTATAAAATGGCCTGATGAGAGGGACAATAAAGTAACCCACACACCCCAAGAGTCTGAACTGTCCTATCATTTTTTCCTAATGGTAAAGCCAAGGTGGGCATATGGTCTGCTTCCTAAAATACAGCACACAGCAGTTTTACCTAATTCTACAGAAGCATCATCACAAATTTTCCAGAATGCACCATGAGACTGTATTGCCCAGTGACCCCACTTTCTTCCTTCAGTCAGTCCCACATTTTATCTTGTGTTACTTTCAGTACCTATTCTAGGATTCAAATTCTGAATTAATTAAGGGTTGCATTTGGCTGCATGTAATGGAAGCTTAAAAGGTCTAGTCAAATGAGGAGTAATTTTTTTATTTATTTATCAAAAAGTCAAAGATATGCAGTTGGGGGCAGAGATAACTAATCATGGCCCCCAATTTTCTTGCCTTCTTTCTTTGCAATAACATTCATTATTTTTAGCTGAACACATGGCTACCTTACAGTTAAGTATGACTGTATGACTAATTTCTGGCTGAAAGATGTAAATAGAAATGTCCTGTGTGACTTCAGAAAGTATTTTTAAAGGAAAACATTATGTCCTTCTTTTGTCCTTTCTTGGTCATGAATTAAACTGTAGATATAATGACTAGATTATGTGACTATACAACAAAATTCAAGAAGTCTGAGTGCCTAATGATAGGAGTTGCCGTACCAATCCTGGACTGTTCATTCCTAGACTTTATTAACATAAAAGAGAAATCAACTTTCATTTTGTTATGCCACTGTTATTTTGATTGTATTTTTCTCAAAGCTGAAATTAATTATATCTAATACAGGAGTACAAGGTTGATGCAGAAGCTCCATCAATGGGTCAGGCTGCTCTGTCCCTCGATGCATGGCTCGCATCCCTAGAGTCACTTCATTGCATCGCCATGACCATTGCTCCCCTGGCTTTCATTCCAGGAAGCAAGAACAGAAACAAGTGTAATGCCTATATCAAAAAAGTAAAGCTCTCTAGAATCTGTGGGAGAGTTCCTTTATGTCATATTGGCCAAGTTTTGATATTTTGACACCCCAAATGAAATGAACTTTCTGTAGTAAGATACGTGAAGAAATAGAGATTAAGGAGACCAATAACAGGGTCTGCCACAACAGTGTGTCAGTAGTGCTCTGAATGTTCTGAACTGTGCACAAACGGTTTCTGCACTAAATGGACTGTTTCTGCACTAGAAGGCCCCAATCATTCATCCCAGGTGGAGATATACAATTAAGATCCATTCACAAACATTTATTAAGCTTAGTAGAGAGGCGGGACTTGATACATCAATAAAGTAGTCCCAGAGACCATGGTTGAAACTGGGGCCATCTCAAGAGAGAGCACACACATTGGAAAGAATGGTGGGTTGAAAATGAATCCTGGTGGAAAGGTAATGAAAAGAAGATAAGCATAGGGAGAAAGACTCCTTAACAGGGCAACAGAGATCAGTTAAAGAGATAGTAAAAACCAGAGTAGTTTATGAAAATCATGATAGAAAAATTCAGGTATTATATGTAGCATGAAATTCAGCAGGTGAGTACAGGACTGAAAGATGCTCCTAATATTCACCAGTTTGGAGATTATGTGCTACTTTTCAAAGTGGTCTCAATAAAGTAGAGAGTACCAAAATCATTTTACAGGGAATTGAGAACTGAAGGGAAAATAAGAAAGTGGATGTGAGTGGTAGACTCACATATATTGCTGTGACTAAATACTATTCAAAACATTCCTCCTCTACTGAATTTTTATTATATCATGTCTCATTGTATTGTATTACACTGTACTATATTGAAGTTGTATTGACCTGCAGCTGCAGAGATCTAAGGACACCCTTTACCCCAGACTGGTGACACCTGTTCCTACTGGTCTCAGAGGGGTGAGTATGACTTAGTGTCTTTCTCTCAACACTAAGAAACAATTTCAGAGTGAGACTACCTTTGATAGAAAATGAATTTTAATACTTTAATATTTAGATTCTACACATTTAATCTCATCAACAAATTATACTTGCTTTTTAAATAATGCATGAACCAGATCCAAAGGACTAATGTTCTAAGTGATATTCTATCTGGAGCACATGAAAATTTTGTCAAGCTGATTTGATATGCAAGTCATTGAGAAATCATGTTAATTCAATCAAGAAGAAATCAGGCTAGGCCCAAAGGAAATAAAGGAACAAGAAGAAACTACATCCCATGCACTTTACACATATCAGCTCTTCATCAGTACCCTAAGAAGTTTTTATTTGAGATTGAGAAAAAAAACTAAGATTTAGGGTGATCAGTAGTTCACTCAGGAGTCCACACATAATAAGTAGCAGAGCCAGGGTATGAATTTTATGACATCCAGGTCAGTATATTTTCACCTACATGATCCTGCCTTCTAAAGTAACACTTCAAAGAAAATAAGCAGAAGGCCAAAGGGACTCTTAATAAATTGTTGGTGCTCCTTTTCTACTTTATGAAGTTAAACGTTTGTCTTCTGAGGAATAGTTTGGAACAATCTGACCAAAAGGCATCTATAGTGGAGCATAATATTACATTTATAGAAAGAAATTGGCCTAAGCTGCAATGAGGCCATCTACAAATTTATGCCCCTGTTTGTAATGAAAGTGATATCAAGGTAAATTTATCATTTCTTTTAGAAAAGTAACCCAAGATTCTACTCACACAGCCCACTAGTGGGACCTATCTGCACAACCAACTATGTATATGGTAAATAGAGATGTGAAAGTTTTGCAAGGCTTAAAATTCCAAGATTATTTAATTGTCAAGTACTTAAAACAATGAAAACATTTGTCCAGCATCTAGATCTCTTTTTTTTTTGAGACAGCGTCTTGTCTAGATCTCTTTTAATAGCTACTCAGATTATTCTGCTCATCAACTTGCTATTTTTTTAGTTTGAATGTTTCACATGTGTATGTGTGCATGTTGTACATTTCCCTGGAATTGAAAACTATAGCTTCTATGATACTAATAGAAAAGGAGAAATATTGTTCTAAGAGTGGCATGTAGACTAATAATATCTAATTATCACTAGAGTTGTCATATCTACTAATTTATATAGGATCATCAGAGAACAAGCTATGACATTAATTCTAAGAATCATGCAATTTATTATTTAAAAAATAACTTAAAATTCACACTTCAAGCAAAAAAGAAAAATCTTTTAAAAAGAAAGCCCTGTGTAATTTCAGTTAAGAAAATTTCTATAACAAGTAGACCTCAAATATAAAATGGCTCAAATACAACAGAAATTACTTTCTTATGTTAACAGTCAATGGTGATGTTAGGTTAGTGGCGAAGATGAGGGAGGGTGAGCTAGGGGTCTTTTCATGAAGATTTTTAGAGAAAAGTCCAGCTGAGGTTAGAAACTAGGGATTTTCAATGATGTCAAACCAGAAAGTTGTTTAAAAGCAGAAAATGCTTGGATTAATCCAAAGCTAGGACTTATATTCTGCAACAACAGAAAAAAAAAGAAGGCGAGTGATTTGAGAGTTGTCAAGTGAGCAATTCATGTAATAGGCCATGGGGTATGTAGGCAAGAAAATAAAGTTAGAAGAGATTATATAATTTGGGAGAAAATGAAATTGAATCTTTATATGTTTGAAGAGTAGGTGTACAGGGAGGAGGAAAATGAGTAAGCTTGATGTGTGGCCAGAGAGTGAGATATTGGGTATTAAGTGGGCAATATATAAAGATAAAGATGCTATATGACTCAGCAATTCCACTTCTAAGTATATCTCCAAGAGAAAGAAGAGCCTATGTCCATGTACAAACTTGTACATGAATGTTTACAGAAGGATTATTCATAACATTTAAAAGGTGGAAACAGCCCAAATGTCCATCAATGGACAAGAGGTTAAACAAAATGTAGTATGTGTGTACAATAGAATGTTATCTAGCCATAAAGAGGAATGAAGGACTGATACATTCTACAACATGCAGGAACCTTGAAAACATTATACTAAGTGAAAGAAGCAAGTCACAAAAGACTGTATACTACATGATTCTATTCATATAAAAGTCCAGAACAGAGAAATCTATAGATACAGAAAGCAGATTATTAGTTGCTCAGGGCTGAGAAGTGGGGAAATGGGGGTATAGAAGGATGAGAGCTAAAGGATATGGTCTTGCTTCTTAAAGTAATGAAAATTCTCCAAAATGGCTGTGGTGATTGTTTCACATATCTGAGAATATATTAAAATACATTGAATTATACAATTAAATAGGTGAATTTTATGGTAAGTGAATAGTTTCTCCATAAACCTGCTAATAAAATGGGCAATGGCTGGGTACATCATGAAGATATAGAAGTCGGCTGCTAAAATAGAATGGAAATGAAAGTCAGAACTTGAAAACCAGGATATTGAATGAGACAGCTACATGGATATTAACATAGAATGATGATGGAATTAGAGATAGACTTACAAAGTCAGATATCGGGGTTCTTAGTGAATGTGGAAGAGTCATTAGGATATCAACAGATAAGCAGAAAGTGGCAGTTTACTATGGCATTGAACTATAAGTACTGATGTTTGTTGAGTCTTTGTTAAAATTTTAAAATATATACATTTTAGTTAGGTTAATCAGAAATAATAAGAATGCGTAGTGCCATACGCAGGCCTGAGTGTGATAATAAGCAGCTTCCACTTGAGAAGCCTGCAAAGTCTTAAGTGTCCCCGGTTGAACTGCTGCGAGGATGAACCTAAGGCATTTTGTGAGTAATTTCGGCTCCTTAAGGAGGTTCTTTTTTTCTTTCTTTAAATTTTTTCTTTTCTTCTTTCTTTTAAACAACAAGAAAAAGTTCCAGAGGATATTTAAAAATTTAGCAGAAAGGAAAACCATGCAAATATGAGTTGAAGTAGCAGGGAGGAGGAGGAGAAGAGCACTGAACATAATAGAGATGATGATTTAGCAAAGAAAAATAATTAAAGTAACTTGTATTTCGAACAGTGTCAAAGAACGACATGAATGAGAGGTATATTAGGGTTCTTCACAGGGACAGAACCAATAGGATAAATAGGTAAACAGACAGGTAGATGGATGAGAGGGCGGTTTATTAGGTCAATTGGCTCACTTGATTATGGAAGCTTAGAAGTTTCGTGATAGGTTCTCTGCAAGGTGAAAAAATAGGGAAGCAAGTAGAAGGACTCTCACTCCAAGGATGAAGGTCTGGGAATCCACAGGGACCACTGGAGTCCACAGGCTGGGGAACCTGGAGTTCTGATGTCTAAGGATGGGAAAAGGGTGTCCGAGCTCCAGGACAGAGAGTGTGAATTCATCCTTCCTCTGCCTTTTTATCTATTCAGGCCTCCTGCTAACCGGATAGTGTCCCCCTACACTGCAGGCAGATCTTCCTCACTCAGGCTTCTGACTCACATGCCAATCTCCTCCAGAAACACACTCACAGACACACCTGGAAATAATGCTTTACCAGCTCTCTTGATATCCCTTAATCCACTCAGGTTGACGCCTAAAATTAACCATCACAAGAGAAGTGAAGGAATTCACTGGTTTGTAAATAACTTGGAATTCTGAATGAACACATGAGATAATGCTTGATGTTGTGGAATAGCTAAGCCAAAGCTACATTTCAGCAACTGGCTTATACCTGTGAGGACTTCCAGTGAGAACACAAAATGTGCCACACACTGGGCCATTCACTGGGGTATGAACAATCTTTTTCTAGGATAAGAGTTCTGTATTCAACAAAATCCCTTGTTTTTACAGCAAAATAAATGCAGAATATTCATAGCCTGAAATAAGGTAATAAGCGATAATAAATCTGGAAGATATTTTCAAATTTTTAAATTAAGGTCTACTTTACAAAAGTAGATCTTAAGTATATAGTTTGTTCATTTTGACAAATGAGTGTACTTATGTAAACCACAATGTTATCAAGACATGCAACATTTCCAACACCCTAAAAATTTCCCTCCTATCCCTTTCCAGTAACGCCTGTCCCTTATTCCCCAGAAGCCACCACTCATCTGATTTTTATTCTCATAGATTATTTTGGTTTATTCTAACTTCTTATAAATGGAATCATAAATTATATAGTACTTTGTTTCTGTCTCTTACCCAACATCATGTTTTTGGAATCTATTCATGTTATGTGTATCAGTAGTTCATTTATTTTAATGGCTGTTCCACTGTATGAGGATATCATAGTTTATTTAACTATTGTTTTCCTGTTGATAGATACTTTGGTTGTTCCAGTTTGGGGTTACTATGAATAAAAGAGCTGTAAACATTCTAGAACAAAGCTTCTATAGTTGTTTTTAAATTCTCTTAGGTAAATACTTAAAAGTGTAACTGAGGCCGGGCGCGGTGGCTGAAGCCTGTAATCCCAGCACTTTGGGAGGCCGAGACGGGCGGATCACGAGGTCAGGAGATCGAGACCATCCTGGCTAACACGGTGAAACCCCGTCTCTACTTAAAAAATACAAAAAACTAGCCGGGCAAGGTGGCAGGCGCCTGTAGTCCCAGCTACTCCGGAGGCTGAGGCAGGAGAATGGCGTTAAACCCGGGAGGTGGAGCTTGCAGTGAGCTGAGATCCGGCCACTGCACTCCAGCCTGGGCAACAGAGCGAGACTCCGTCTCAAAAAAAAAAAAAAAAAAAAAAAAAGTGTAACTGCTGGGTCATATGGTGCAATACATGTTTAACTTTTTAAGAAATTGCCAAACTATTTTCCAAAGTGGTTGTACCATTTTACACTCCCACCAACTATATGTGAAAGTTCCAGATGCTCCACATTCTCTAAAATGCTTGATATTGTCCATCTTTTTTCAATGTGTGTTTTAATTTCATTTTCCTGAGGATCGATGCTGTTGAGTGTTTTTTGTTTGTTTGTTTTTGTTTTTTGAGACGGAGTCTCGCTCTGTCGCCCAGGCTGGAGTGCAGTGGCTGGATCTCAGCTCACTGCAAGCTCCGCCTCACCGGTTCATGCCATTCTCCTGCCTCAGCCTCCCGAGTAGCTGGGACTACAGGCGCCCGCCACCTCGCCCAGCTAGTTTTTTGTATTTCTTTAGGAGAGACGGGGTTTCACCATGTTAGCCAGGATGGTCTCAATCTCCTGACCTCATGATCCACCCGTCTCGGCTTCCCAAAGTGCTGGGATTACAGGCTTGAGCCACCGTGCTCGGCCAAATGTTTTTTAAAGTGCACATTAGCCATTCATATATCGTATTTTGTGAAGTATCTGCATAAGTTTTTGTCTTTTTTTAGACAATTAAATGTCTGATTGTTGAGTTGTAGGAATTCCTTCTTATGTATTCTAGGCGTAAGCCTTTTGTTATATATATATATTTGAAAATATTTGTCTATGTTTCATTCTGGAAGCGTGATAATTGTAGCTTTTCCTTATGGGCCCATGATCAATTTCAAATTAATTTTTGAGTATGTCATAATGCAGAAGCTGAAGTGCCCTTTTTTTTTGGATATCCAGTTCCTGTGGCACCATTTGTGAGATTTTCCTCCCCTCCTTGAATTGCTTTGATGATTTTGTTGAAAATTATTTTATCATATATATGTGAGTCTATTTCTAGATTCTATATTTTAATCCATATTTATTATTTTACCCATACCACACTGTCTCACTGTCTTGAGTACTGCAGCTTTGTAACACATCTTGAAATCAAATGCTTCTTTGTTAAACAACTTTTTGTCTATTTTAGGTCCTTTGCATTTCCAAATACATTTTAGAAACAGCTTTTTTATAGTCTTAAAAAGCTCACATGGGACCGAGAGCAGTGGCTCATGCCTGTAATCCCAGCATTTTGGGAGGCCAAGGCGGGTGGATAATGAGGTCAGGAGATCGACATCATCCTGGCTAACACGGTGTAACCCTGTCTCTACTAAAACTACAAAAAATTAGTTGTGTGCACTGGCGGGCGCCACTGCACTGCCAGCCTGGGTGAAAGAGCAAGGCTCCATCTCAAAAAACAAACAAACAAAAAAAACACTCACATGGGATGAAGAGAATTTGATTATATTGAACATGTGTACACACACACATGCACACACACACACACACACACGTATATAAATGGGGAGAAAATGGACAGTGAAAAAGCATTGAATCTTCCAATTAATAAATATGCTGTTTCTTTCTATTTACTTTGGTCTTTTAAAATTTCAGTCAGCAGTTTTGTAGTTTTCAGTAAAGCAATACTGTGTATCTTTTGTTAAATTAACTCTTTAGTATTTTATGGTTCCAATACTATTGTAAATTGTATTTTTAAACTTTTAATTTCCAATTGTTCACTGCCCAAGACATTTTAAAGGAAGTATTGGTGTGGCTTACAACTGCACGTACAGGAATTGGGAATAGGAGGGGAGTGGAGTCAACTGAAAGAAAAGGATGAAACACTAAGTCCAAGGTTGTATGTCTAGGGATCAGAAAACTCTGCTGTTAAATTCCGAGAAACAGAAGTTGACTTAGGAGAAAAAATGGTGGGCTTTTTTTTTTTTTTTTTCAAACTTCCCTTCCCCTGTTTTTATGTGGTGTAGATTCTCAAGAATAGCTATAGATCCTTTTGTGAAAATTGAGAACAATTTCTCTCGTAGGAATTTATGATTAAACTTAAATTCTTCTGCAGAACAATAATCAAACATTGAGAAATTATTAAAACATGGTATGGCTAAGAACATTTTTTTTAAATGTCAGACAAAACTGACCTGGTTGTTTCATTCACTCAGAACACAAGGCTAGCTACCTCTGTGAAGAATATCGGCAATGCTGACAGGCTTAGCATAAGGACAGAAAAATATTAGCAGAGTCTGACAGATGCCATGTCCTATTTTCAGTGTGTATTCATGCTTTCTATCACCTAATCCTCCCAGTAATTTAGGGTGTCCTACAGCAGAAATTTTTATTTGAAAACTCAGTGCCATCCTTATCCAAAATAACTAGAGCTGCATTAAATGCTTTGGCAGGCAGAAATGCGCATAGAGATTTTATGCTCCTGAGTGTGATGAGTAATTTTTGCTAAATATAGATCACTATGTTAAATTGATATGCTGAGTTTCCAAGTATTGAGAACATGTATTCTATTGATTATAAGATTGTACATTTTCCCAGAAATTTCTAATCATGTTTTTTGATAACTCTGCTTTCTACAATCTTTAATGGCCCCTTACTGTGCCCCCCCAACTTTTTTTTTTTTTTTTTGGATAACGACATGAAACAGCAATTTACTCAACTTCCCAAATCTGGGTAGAAAAGCAGGAAAATAAGGTTAACATATAAACTCTAAGACACACAAAAAAGGTTTATAAAAGGCAAATTTAAGAGATGAATGTAAAAGATATGAAAATAAAAAAGAATAAAGAAAGCAGGGTAAGGTGTTTTTACAGTGAGGAGAAATTTGTATGTTGTAAAATTCCACCATTATTTAGGGTCAAAACACCAAGCATGTTTATGCTGGTTGAGCAAAGAACTTTATAAGAACACATGGTTATGTTACTCTCCACACCCTTCTTTCCCTGGTAAATTAGTTCTGACTCTGGTTGAATAAAATAATCACATCAGAACTTAAAAAAATTTAGATTCCTAAGCCCAAGATAAATGTACTGAATCAGATTCTAGCAAGGAAGGACTTGGTAATCTGTAATTTTTTTGAAGTTTTCTTCAGTTATATTAAAGCTATTTAAAGTTGATCAGAATTATAGATATAAAACTATTGCCTTTAGTTGTGGCAGCAACCATGGAAAGAAACAGTCTAAAGTAAATTGTTCTCCAGTGTCATTCTATAGGTAGAAGCACCATAGGACAAGAGATTTAACTTTTCATTTTCCAGTTCCCTAAAGAGTTTGACTTTATAAAACCATGTGCACATGTTATATTTTAAATAGTTTTTTAAAAACCAGTAAAATTTAAAATAAAACTTACCAAGTAACCCCGAAAAAGAGGGAGATTTGGGAAACCCTACTCTAGGATGCAGTTTTAGAGGTATAAATGGGTCAAACTAATAAACAACACAAAGGTTTTACCCATGGTGAACTTAACTCTAAATTCACAAAAATACTATTTCTTGGGTTTAATATTTAACTGTTATGACTAGAATAACCATATCAAATGTTTAAATATTTTAATACATTTCTACCAGTTGGTAATATATCATCACTCCTGATGCTTAGGACCTCCTGAACCTACTCACTGTCCCAAAATGAAAGAGTTAATGCCCTACTTGCTACAGCAAAGTGTCTGCAGGACCCTATCCAAAGCCTCTGGCAGGTCAGTCTGTTTGGATGCTCAAAAATGTGAATAATATCCCTGCTTCCCTCCCCACAGATTTCTGGTTAACTTAACTATATATGCCAAGCCAAACTAACTTTTTCTTTCCTTTAAAAAACAATGAAGGGGGTGGGGCGCAGTGGCTCATGCCTGTAATCCCAGCACTTTGGGAGGCCAAGGCGGGTGGATCATGAGATCAGGAGGTCAAGACCATCCTGGACAACATGGTGAAATTCCGTTTCTACTAAAAATACAAAAATTAGCCAGGCATGGTAGCAGGCACCTGTAGTCCCAGCTACTCGGGAGGCTGAGGAAGGAGAATTGCTTGAACCCAGGAGGCGGAGGTTGCAGTGAGCTGAGATCACTCCACTGCACTCCAGCCTGGGGACAGAGTGAGCCTCCAACTCAAGAAAAAAAGAAAAAAAAAAAGTTGGAAATCTGTGTACATTTAAAGCTAAAACATACAGTTTTACATTCTGGAGATGCATAATAAAAGGAATGAATAAACATATGAATGAGAAATTTAATGAATCATATAAAAGAACTTTATCTGAACAGGGGAAACTGCAATTTCTATGAAATATTGGTATCCAAAAGTGCAAGACAAGACAATACAATGGTGTAGCCAGTTGTCTTGATTGTGTCGATGAAAGGCAGTTGGTCTGTGAAGGACAGTGCCAGGGGCTGTATAACAAATTGCTGCTGTTTAAATACAGCCCTGCCAAGGAGTACTTCAGTAGTCTTCTGCAAGTCACAGCCAGACTGATTGCCAGAGAGTCAGAGAGCATCCTAGGTGGATTTAGACACATAGGCTGGCCACAGCCCAGCCTGCCAGCTTGACTCTCCAGCCCCACTCTATTGACCAGCATGGGGAGGCTTGATTTTTATAGGCTTTATTTGACCTTGAAAAGTTAAGTTATAGAAAGACTAGCAGACTCATGCCAGTCTTTTTAAAAAGGAAATGTTTTCCTCTTTAGTCAAAAGGCAATGCCCAAAAAGGCTTTTATTCAGGCAGTTGAAGGCAGGTGAAGGAGACAATTGTTTTTGAAAGACCGCTGGGACTCTTTGAAAACCTAGTTACTTTGGAAGTATTCCTGGGGTCCAGTATAGCATTAGGAGTATAGAAGGATAAGGTAAGTCCAAGTAGTTCTAACTTAATTTCTTTGTCCATTAATGTTCCCCGACCACACTCTGTTGCTGCAAATTATGTTTGAGATGTTTCCCCAGCTAGACTGTGAGCTCCTTACAAGCTAAGAAAATGACTTCCATTTCTATATACGTTGCATGTAGCATGGTGTCTGGCACATAGAATTTATTCAACCAAAGTTTCTGGAATTGAATAGAATGGAATGGGATGAAATGAAATGGAAAGGGAAGAAAATGAATGATATTTAGGAAATTACAATTAATGTTTACCTCTCTTTTTGAGAGGTAAAATGGGGAAATATCTATAATATTCTATCACATAGACAAAGCATAGTTTTATAGGAACCTCTTTTGAAAAATGCCTTGAATCTTTCAGATTAAATATTCTGATAGGCAAAATGTACCCCAAATATGTCCTTGCCCTAATTTCTGGAACTTGTGAATAAATTACATGGCAAAGGAACTTTGCAGATGTGATTAACATTCCAAAAAGATTATGCTGGATTATCTCTTATACATGGGCCAAATCTAATCACATGAGCCCTTAAGAGCAGAGAATTTTCTAATTTTCTTTGACTGAAGGTAGAGATTCAAAGTATAAGAGGGACTTGACCCACCATTGCTGGAGAGGGCCACATGGAAAGCATGATGAAAGAATACAGGCAGCCTCTAGGAGCAAAGACCAGCCCCTGGCTGACAGCCAGCAGGGAAGGAACCTCAGCCCTACAACCACAAGGAACTGAATGAAGCCAATAACATGAATGGGCCCAGGAGTAGTGTTTTACCTTAGTAGTTGTTTCCTTACTTAGCCTTCAGTAAGGAACACAGCTCTGTTGACAACTTGATTTTAGCCCAGTGAGACATGTATCAGACTTTGGACCCAAAAAACTGTGAGACAATAAAGAAGTCTCATTTACAGTTGCTAAAATTTTAGTAATTTGATATAGCCACAAGAGAAAGTTAATATAATGATAACAGTGACTTTATAATTCTCGCATTTCTAAATAATCTGACTTCAAAATTAAATTGCCCTTAATTTAGTATAATTAGCAAAATAAGTGGATTGCCATATTTTGCCTCCTGTTTTGTTTAGAAAAACACATGGCTTCTTAATGCATTTATTCATTCAACCAATGTTTATTGAGAGTCTGTATATATAAGAGACCGAAGAATGGCCTGTGAATTATAACATCAGCATAGGTTACACTGATGACTTTAGGTGGAGAATTAATTGTAGCTGATTAGATCATTTGGTACTTAACTAGTTTATCTACACAAAAGGAAAATTTTACTAACACTAATCATATATGTGACCCAGGACTATCCTTCCTGTATATAGTAATACCTTGCTAAATTGAATGAATGGCAATAAATCAATGTTTTCCGGTGTGCTATGGCATACTGGTTCCATAGGTTGTATTAGTAAATCCACCTGTGGGTTGGAGTTGGAGAGGGAGGGGAAAAGGTTCTATGATCAGGAGAGGACTTTTATAGACTCCTACCACCCCTCCTACTTATCTATCAATATCTTCCCCCTTAAACTCTACCTTCCTACCAGTTACCATAAATGAAATATCCATGCTGATATCTAAAGACTTCTTGATATCTAAAACTGATGTCTATAGCCTCGCTTGTTCCCATAGGAAAAATGCTCTAACAAGTTCCCCTTCTCTCCTACATTATCAATTCTTTACACTCTTCTGGATCATTCTTGTAACCATACAAGCATATGCCTATTTATTCCACTTTAAAAGGGAAAACAACTTCTCTTGGCCTACTTTTCTCCCACTTTTTAAAAAAGTCCCATTTGCAGCAAAACTCCTTAAAAGAGTTGCTATACTAACTATTTCCAATTATCCCTGTCTTCTAATTCTCTCCCAAACACACTTCATCAGGAGTTGACACCGCCAGTTTTCTAAAATTGCGCTCGTCTAGGTTCCTAGTGATTCTGCATTGCTCATTCCAGTGTTTAATCTCAGTCCTCACCTTACTTGACCTGTCAGAATCATGACATAGTTGTCGCTCCCATCTCCTTGATATACATTCATCATTTGTATGCCAAGCCACCACATTCCCTTTATTTACTTAGTATCTTATTGGACACTTCCCAGTCTCTTTTGCTGGACTACTTCCTTCTTCCCAGGCTCTTTGATGTTGGAGGTTCCAAGGCTTAATCTTTGGTCCATTTCTATTTCTATGGACACGGTTTTGGTTGGTGATATCTTCAATTTTCATGTCTTTAAATATAGTTGATATGTTGATTGCTTCCAAAGTTTTATCTCCAGTTCAGACCTCCCTTCTGAGCTTCTGGCTCATATCAAACTGCCTTCCCAGCACCTCTACTTATACATCTATGAAAGACAGCAAACACAAAACTGAATTTATGATCTTTCCCCCTCAAAAAACTAGCTTCACACACAGCTCCCCGAATCTCAGTTGATGGCAACTCTATCTTTTCAGTTCCTCAGAACAGAAGCCTGAAAGACATCCTGTACACTTCTCCTTCCATCATACTCCCCGTCTAATCTGCAAGTTCTCTTGACTCTATATCCAAAAATCTTGCCACTTATCATCATCTGTACTGTTGTCCTCCTAATCAAGATTAGTTATCTCTCATGGATCACTGCAATGGACCCCTAGTGGGTTCCTTGTTTCTGTCTTTGCAATTATATAGTTTGTTCTCCACACAGCAGCTGGAGTGATCTTTTTATAACTCAAATCATTATTTCTGTGCTCAAAACTTTACAGAAGCTCCCAATTTGACTCTCAGAAAAATCCAAAAGCCTTAAGTGGCTCATCAGGATCTTCATAAAATATCCTCTCTCCTCTACTCTCTGGGATGATCCCTCTTGCTCATTTTGCTTCAGTCACAATGGCCCCCTGGCTTTTCAACATTGGACATGTTCTTGCCTTAGCATTGGTTATTTCTTCCCCCAAAATGCTATTTCCCCAATTTCCTATGTGTATAATTTACTTACCTCTTCATTCAAATGCCATCTTCTCAATGAGGCCTCTCTGGACCGTGCTCTGTAATACTGAATAAAACTTGTTCCTAGGCCAGGCGCGGTGGCTCAAGCCTGTAATCCCAGCACTTTGGGAGGCCGAGACGGGCGGATCACGAGGTCAGGAGATCAAGACCATCCTGGCTAACACGGTGAAACCCCATCTCTACTAAAAAATACAAAAAACTAGCTGGGCGAGGTGGCAGACCCCTGTAGTCCCAGCTACTTGGGAGGCTGAGGCAGGAGAATGGCGTAAACCTGGGAGGCGGAGCTTGCAGTGAGCTGAGATCCGGCCACTGCACTCAAGCCCGGGCCACAGAGCGAGACTCCGTCTCAAAAAAAAAAAAAAAAAAAAAACTTGTACCTACCCCTGCACCAGCCCCCCAATTCTCCTAATATCCTCTAACTTATTTAGCAGTTACCATTTCCTATCATATTTTTAAATTACTTTTTAAAAATTGTTTATTTTCCACCCCAAGCCTCCAGCATATAAGCCCTACAAGGACAAGGTCGTGTGTCTATTTTGGCACTGATATATCAGTACCTCGGACAGAGCTTGGACTCATAGTAGAACTTAATGAATAGTTGTTGAATGAATGAATAAAATGTATGTTCAAAACTAATAGAGTTTGTATACTGATGAATCCCTCAGATGCTTTCATATACTGATAAGATTCGAATCTCCCAAACAGGTGCAATGTTTTTGTACTTATTTGATCACCAAACTCATTTGTTACATCGTACCTATTAATGTCTTATAAAACTGGCATTCCACAATTTCAAAAATGCTATAGCAAATCACTCTTTAGTTTCTTCTATCTAAAAAATGTATCATTTCACCAGGAAATATTTTGCAATGTTAAATTGTTTGTATAGCGTTGTTAGTGCTATTTGACAATTGATTTACTATACTTTAAAAGAGGTAATGTGCTTTCCAAGTGACACATAAGCTCATCAGGGAGAGTTTTGCAGTAGATGAATTTTAGCTTACCTGGACTCCTTTATATGCTTTCCTCCTGCTTTCAGTGCATTCTACAACATTCCCATTAATTATAAAGGTTTTAGACTAGTTAGAGACCTTAGAGCTGATGACATATAGTCTTACCATTTTAAAAATGAAGAAACCTAAGCAGAAAAGGGATTTTACCCCAGGTCTCACTATTTGAGCCACAAGAAGCAGGCCCAGTCAATATGGCCCAAAATGTCCCTAATAAATATAATGGTATATTGCATATTACAATCCTTATTTACCTAGGTGCATCTAAGTTCTCACATGGTATACCAAAATTCTTTTCTGATCCCTTCCTTCGTAAATATCCAACAATCTCACCCTGTTTATAGCAATAATTACATATTAGTACTTCCTACCAAAGGTTACATTATCTTTTGAGTAATTTATAACACCTTAGATGTGAAAAATAAATCTCAAATGTCTGCAATAACACATATCCTGATTAATATAATCTTTGCCACTATAACATGTTTAAAGATATATTGCTTTCATTTTAAAAATAAAAATAGAAAGCTTCCCTTGACCCTACTTTCCTCTCATCTTTTCTTTGATTTCATTTTCAGCTAATCTCCTTGAACAAGTTCCTATATTCTCTATGTCTCCTTGATTCTAGCAGAAACTACATATCTGTCTTAGGATATCTGAGTATTTTCACCATTTATACCTCAAGATGCAGATACTTTCTATTAATCTAATTTTCTAAACATTTAAGAGAACATAGGTTCTTATCTCCAACGCCCAAAGAAATAATTTAAAATAACATTAGGGAAAAAAATCTGAAAAGAATGAGTAGTTGTGTTTCCGGTGGTATATTTATCCATTCATTTGTTTAAGAAGTGCTTTTGAGCCACTATTTTCCTTTTAGGTGTTCTGAGACACAGAGATGAACAAGGCATCTGTTTTTATGAATTATAACTTTAAGTGGAGAGAAACACAAAGGTAAACAAATAGCAAGAAGAGTTTTGGTAGTGCTAAGAGTTATCATAAAGATAAAACAAGATGACATTCTTGAAAGATTTGAGAAACTATCTGGATTAAGCAACCAGAGAAGGTTAAGGAAGTGTCCTTAATGAGAGATCCAAATGGCAAGGTGGGGCAAGTCTTCTAAAGAGGGAAATACATTCCAGGGGAGATGGCTCGAAGTGGGGCCAAACGTGGTGTCTTCAACTAAGAGAAGAAAAGAGAATTTGACTGTAGCTTGTGAATGAAGCAGAACACAGTGAGGAATGCCCAGGCTGGTTGGCAGAGGCCAGACTGTGCAGGGACTAGAGGCTGAAGAAAAGAGGTTGTGTTTTATTCTAAGAGGATTGAGAAGCCATTAGAGAGTCCTAAGCGGGTAAATGATATGGTCTGATATCTTCTTTAAATAAGTCAAATCACTCTAGCTTCTGCATGGAGAAGCTAATAAATAAAGGAGATGGGAGGAAGCTTTAGCCATCAGAGTCTGCTTAGTGCACCCCAAAATATATCATGAAGGTGCATTTTCTCTCTGTAACTAAGATTTCCTTGAATATACATAATGGGAATATTTAGGTCTAGGTATAAGTAATTTTAACTTGTTCTGCTTTTGCCTAAAATATTAATAAACTCATTTTAATAAATGAACTTGCATATAATGAACACAATAATGAATCACTTTTTATTTCTGAAAGAAGGAAAAAATTTAATCATCTCTTAATTTTGCATATGTGGTTCCTTATGTGCTTTAATTACCACCATTATCATCACTGGCATCACCTCACAGACTCAAAAATGATCATGGATACATGGCACCATCTGTATCTAGCCATACAAAATCCAACTTGATTTCATAACATTTATGTAATATCTATGATGTTCTGCACTCTGGGAGGTTCTGTTGATACTGAATTAAATAAGGGCACTGCTATTGTTCACGCAAAGTAGAGAGTTCAGTCATGAAGACAAGTCTATAAACCAATAACTGGAATAGAATATGCCAGTGTGTTGTGGGAAACATGAAGAAATAAATAGATTTACATGAAGTGCAGGAGGAGGGGGAAGATTGGGAAGGATTATTGAGAAAACAGGATAATTGAACTCTGCCAGCCTAAGTGGAGGTTTGGCAGCAAACAAGGGTGGAGACAGAGAAATATTTGCTGGAAGCAATCATCAAGCAAATCATGGAGACCTGGAAAGTACAGAGTGTGTTAGGGAAATAGCAGAGTTGGACTGTGGAGCTCAAACTCAGGATCATGCCTCATCATGTTAAAGAAATTTAACCAAACTGTTGCAAATATAAGTTCAGAGTCAAATGAAGTTTCACCATGTCTAAGGCGGGAGCACCTTCCTTCCCTTTAGAAAACAGTTCATGTATAATTGCTTTAAAAATTGAATTTAATAATTCCCTGGAAGAAACATTTTTAAACTACATCATCTTTTTCTTGCCATGTGAGGAGTAAATTTTACATTAAGTCCCCCCTTTAATGTGCCTTCTTCTTTTTTTTTTTTTTTTTTTCTTTGAGACGGAGTCTGGCTCTGTCTCCCAGGCTGGAGTGCAGTGGCCGGATCTCAGCTCACTGCAAGCTCCACCTCCCGGGTAGCTGGGACTACAGGCGCCCGCCACCTCGCCCGGCTAGCTTTTTGTATTTTTAGTAGAGACGGGGTTTCACCGTGTTAGCTAGGATGGTCTCGATCTCCTGACCTCGTGATCCACCCGTCTCGGCCTCCCAAAGTGCTGGGATTACAGGCTTGAGCCACCGCGCCTGGCCTAATGTGCCTTCTTCTTATGTATTAATATTTGATCTTGGTTTTGGTGTTGAATGTACCATCTTTCTGGTTTTATGTTTTCATTTTTTCAATATGCTGAAAATAAATTTAGGGCTTCTGTGGGCTATCCAGAGAACTGAAGTTAATTGTAACTCCCTTCTATTTGGACTTGCTTCTGTGAAAGCCATTTATAGTTGATTGCCTCAGCAATCTTTGTCACAGGAAGAATTAATTTCTTTGAAAGGTTATGGTTTGAAAGATTCAAAATGATTGCTGCCTTGCCTATTTTAGTGTAACATATTCATATATATATATATACACACACACACACACACACACATATACATGAAAAATAGATTTCATAAGTTGTTAGACTTACAAACTTGGTCAGCCACTGAAGGTTACTCTGGCGTGTGAACTTATTTGAATTTTTCTGACTTTGCCAAGGACATTATGAGCATTTTGGGAAATAATTGAAATTATTGTTAACTCAGACTGAACCTAAATTAATGTTCTGCTTCAGAATTTAACAAATGCATATATAACATCACGTGGCAGTGAATCTGTGCATTTAAATCACCCCTTAATCAGTTTTGCTAAAAACGGAATCCAGAGAAAAAAACACCACCACACATCTCATCTGCCTCACAGGATTCTCACTCACATGGAGCTCCCTCTAAGGGTCAAATGAGCTCATTGCAGCACAGACTGTACCCAATCCAGGAATGAGATGCGTGTGTGCTCAGCCCTGAAAGGAACACTCTACCTGCATCTCTATTATCCTCACAAGATCATGAGGTAGGTCAGTCCTATCACTTTCCTCGTTTAAGAGGTAAGAGCACTGAGGAGTAAACAAAGGACCTGATCTTCCACAACTAGCACATGCAACCATCAGGGTTTAGACCTAGGGCTCTATAATTCTTAACCTCTATATCAATGTGCTCTTAGCCATGATAGTAATATGAAGATGAATGACTTTAGTGTAGATAAAAACAATACTATAAGTATCAGCAATAAATAAAGCATCCCCTTGTATTAAAAAAAATATAGCTTAGTGGAAGCAAAGGTTTCTGGCAGATATATGCAAATTAGCATCATATATTTTATGTGTCAGGTACTATCCAGGTATTTTAACTTACTTTAGCTCTTTAGTCTTCAAAACAATCAACAAGGTAAGCACTATTACCCCATTACTGAAATAGAAGCCCGAAGGTAGAGAGTAAATAAACTTGTTCAAGATCACAGAGCCAAAACTGAAATCCTTGGAATTTAAACCGAAATCTCACTGATTCCTAAGCCTATACTCTTTCCACTAAAAATCGAGTGAGTTTTTAGTGGCAAAGTTTTGGTCAGTGTTCAGTCTTAACATTCCTATCTTCAAGTTGTTCACTATAGCAAACCACTTTAGGGCAACATGAAGGTCACTTGTATATGAAAAATCCAGGGATAGTTGCTCACAATAATTCATTTGTGGTAGGTAGAATAATAGAATAATGCTCCCCACTCCCTGCAAAGATATCTGTGTTCTAATCCCCAAACCTGTAAATATATTTCTTTAAAAGGCAAAAGGGACTTTGCAGATGTGATTAATTTAAGGATCTTGCTATGGGGAGATTATTCTGGATTAACCAGATGGGCCCAATATAATCACAAAGGTACACTACAACTCCAAATTGATCGTAGTCTTAAATGTAAAATCTAAAACTATAAAATATCTAGAATAATGCAGAGAAGAAAACATTTTTGCCCTTGAATTACATGAAGATTTCTTGTGTTCAACACCAAAATCACGATCCATAAAACAATAAAATGTTACACACTGTACATCAAAGAATCTCAAAATAATTATGCTGAGTGAAAGATGGGCCAAATGGGCCAAAAAGAGTGCATGCTTCCATTTGTATGAAATTCTAGGAAGTATGAGCTGACATAAGGTAAATAAAAGCAGTTCTTTGGGGATGGGGGAGGGGCAAGGAGGGACAGAAAGGAAGAATTGCAAAGAAATCTGAATGTCCCTTTTACTTACTGGGATACAGTGGTGAACAAGACAAATTTGCTTTCATAAAAAGTCTTTGTTTTTATGGAATTTATATTCTGTATGAAGGAAATCATAAACCACATAATTTAGAAAAGTTGTAATTGCTATGAAGAAAATAAAACAGTCTGATATGTCACAAAGTGATTGGAGTGAGGATGGTTAGTTGAGACTGGGGAGGAGAAAATAGAGAAGATCTCTCTAAGGAGATGGCTTTCAACCCAAATTCCGAGTGAGAAAATCCTGAGGCAGAGCATTCCACATGGATGGAACAGCAAAGACAAAATTTCTAAGAATGGAAGGTATTTAGAGAATCCACGGTCAGAAAGATGACGAGTGTCGCTAGAGCAAAGAAAGGGGGGAAGAAAAGAAGTAGGGTAGTTGTAATTATTAATTTCTAGTATAAATCTATGCTAGTGTGTCCCAGCTGGAATTTGATAAGATTCTAGTGAGACAGACTGTCTTTCTTGGTAGAGAGGAGAGATGGGGTTTGAGGAGCATGTCTGTCTCATTAGCTGCACACAGGCCGCAGATGTCTTGGATACAGAGGTTGGGGACAGTGTTTGGTTCACCACTGTATCTCCAGCACATTACTCATAGGAGACAATCAATTAATGTTGGTTAAATTAGTGAATTTGAAAATCATCTCTGAAATGGGTATTTAAATTTTATGTCTTGGCCAGGCACGGTGGCTCACACCTATAATCCCAGAACTTTGGGAGGTCGAGGCAAGTGGATCATCTGAGATCAGGAGTTTGAAACCAGCCTGACCAACATGGTAAAACCCCATCTCTACTAAAAATACGAAAATTAGCCAGGCACGGTAGTGGACACCTGTAATCCAAGCTCCTCCAGAGGGCGAGGCAGGAGAATCGCTTGAGCCCACGAGGCAGAGGTTCCAGTGAGCAGAGGTCGCATCATTGCACTCCAGCCTGAGCAACAGAGTGAGACTCTGTCTTGAACGAAACAAACAAACAAACAAATAAATAAATTGTTATATCTTAATTTGGGGGCAGTATTCCTCATTTTACTTATTTGACAACCTTATATTGATCGTCTTTTTTATGGTAGGATACTGAGCCGAGCACTAAAGAGACAAAGATGAGACTGTCCTACTTTCAGAGAGCTTATAGATTACCTAATTTATTTGAATTTACATTATGTTTGCAACTTCAAAATATTTCTACAATGACTATGGGTACTATTAGATGAATTACTCATAAAGCGTAAGAAGTTATACTGATATGAGAAAGGCACACCAGTGAATTACAAAAGGCATCTCATAATAGGTTTTATACCATGTCTTTTCCAAATCAGAATTGATTGTAGACTATTATTTAACCATTTCCCACGGTACTGTCTACTTAACAGTTCTCATTGCTATGCTCACAGAACAATGTTCAGTTCTAACTGTAGTTGGGCTGACAACCATTTGACAAGTTAGGAGGATTTTTAAAAATCAAAATCTATACGGAATGTGATTACTTTATTTTAAAATCAATTTGGATATCTATAAATACTTGCTTTACACAATTTGGGGACAGCTGGTCTGCCCACCCTTGTGGAATGATTTTGAAATTCACTTTAATCCTTGTATGTTTGTGGAAGTCAGATAATTAAGAACATTGTCCTTGTTAAAAATTAGCTAAAGTTCCAAAGAGGTTGTTTACATGAACAACATTTCAAGATGATGACATAATTATCATGAGAATAAAGAGAAACATAGAAACTCAATTAGTAGTAATTTGTGCACATGATTTTTTAAAAATATACTTTTAAATTGCCTTTTCAGTGGAAGATGATATTACCTTCCAACAAATCGAAACAGTGTTTACACATACAAAGTGATGTAACCTGCCTAGAGGAAAATTTTGCAATATGGATTAAAAGTCATAAAAAATACATGCCATTTTTTCCTAAAAATTCTACTTTGAGAGAATGCTTCTAAAATTTATCCACCAAAGAAACTTTGATGATACAGGTAAATTAGATTTTCCCTACACCCCACTAGCCTCTCCACTTTCAAAGTAGCCTGCCAGTGGCTTGAAATTTCTTTGAAATTCCAGTTTTATATTTAAACTGTATACATATTTTGTATTCTACTCTGTTAGAAAACTATATATTGATAAGTTTATGGCTTCCTGTGAAATGAAAACGTCTGAAAAACTGTATCCTCCATTTGATTAGAACCAGAATAAGAAAACAATTAAGAAAGTGTGCAATGATGTACCACAAAGAATGGTGAGGGTGGTGCTCTCTAAAATCGAGATAAATACTAAACAATGCAGATCTGCCAAAATAGAAGACTGATCCAGTAAAGTATTATATTGTAGAAGGCTACAATGATATTAAATACTTTTGTGAGAATGTATATTTAACATAATTACTTTTTAAAGTATTAACAAAATAGGTAGATAATCACGAGAATGTATCTAAATAACAAATAATATAAAGATCTGGTCCCATTTTTGTAAATGTTTGTGTGCTTGTGCATCTCCCCAATTTAATCTCCACAAGAATATGTCAATAGAACCTATATCAAGAGAATCAGAGTAAAAAGTATTTCCAAGTAAATGTCTTCTGTTTGAGGGCAAACTTAAGGTAAGCAAACTAAAAAAAATTGTTCTACTCTAATCGAGTTTACTTTTGAAATATGCATTAATGATTTATGTAATTGTTATTGGGATACTGCATATGTGACTACAAGGATATAAACATATATATATATACACACATACATATATACACACACACACATACACACACAAAATGCTATTAACTAGCTATCTAACTTTGTAGTATGATATAATGGGTACATTTCATTCATTTTTTTGTCTTTTTTCTTATTGTTTTAAAAATGAGCACGTTTAAACTATGTGAATATAAATTGCATGTGTAAATAAGAATAGAAAATGTACGATTTTCATATCAATACCAGGTTTCAAATTTCATACATATTAAATGCTGATTGTCTCAATGTTGTTTTAAAGGTTCATAAAAATATAAAGAAACATCAGGTGACTTATACATATACCAACATTTCAGCTTCAAATCTTTGCACAGAGCACCCCGCACAGTTCAGGACTCAGGTCCCACCCACATTTCTCTCTGTGTTGTCAAAATCCTAGTGTATCACAGCTGTTCTGTTTCTAGCAGGTGTTATCACTAATTAGCTCTTCAAAACTAAACACTAGAGGAGTCTGCCCCTTTCCCCAAGTAATATCAGCCACCTGCTGACTTTCTGCTGTTGTGAACAGTGGTTTGCGGCATTTTTGTTCACGTACCACTGAAGGTAATAAAAATCTGAACATACTCCAATGTATATATATTTATTTAAAGTATATGCATATGCCATATCAATATACTATATTAATACACTGCATATTTTTCTAACTGGTACTACTCTTTCATCTACTCACAGTACAGCAGCCAGGGGGATCCTTTTAAAACCTAAGTCAGATCATATCACTAGAAACCACCAATGGTTTCCCATCTCACTGAGAACAAAACCCTAAGCCCTTAAAATGTCCCTGAAGGCCTTATACAACCAGGTCACCACTTCTCATTCTTTCTCCCTTGCGCCACTCAAGGCACACTTACCTCCTGCTATTCCTTGAGAATATTTCCAAGGCATATTTCCCACTCAGGGCCCTGTTCCCTCTACCTGGAATCCTTTTGCTCCAAATTCCTTTGCCCCTTCTAGTCCCTGTTCCAATGGCATCTTTCTAGTAGAGCCACCTTAATCATTCTGTTTAAAATTGCAACTCACTCTGCCATCCACAGCATTCCCTATCGGCCTGTCACCCTTTGTTTCTCTCCAGAGCATTTAAGAGCACTAATGTACTACATAACTAACATTTTTCAGGTTATCTGACTCTCCCACTAAGATATCAACTCCATGTGAACAGAGACTTTTGTCCTTTTGGTCCCTGCTGTATCCCCAGTACCAAGAAAGGAAACTTCCATATGGTAAATGTTCAAATACTGTTTTCTGAATAAATATACTAAGATTTGAATTGATAGTAGTTGATTATTTCATGGTTTTTAAAAATCACCTATTGAAATGATTACATATATGTCATTGGGCCTATTGATGGAATATAATATTTTAATTCCTTTTCTTGTGTTATATTTTTAATTTTGATTTTTTTGAGTAACTCCTTTATTATTTTATGCTTGTTAAAATTTAGCTCGCTTGTAACTATTTAGGATACTTACTTGTATTAAATATAAGTAATGTTGATATGTAATTTCCTTTTCTGTGCTCATTTTGTCAGATTTTGTCAAGATTGTGTAAATTTTATATGAATGATTGATAAAAGATTTAATATTTCCCATGTTCCAGAGCTATACTTTCCCCATGATTTTTGGCTTGTATTTCATAATGAGGCAAATTTTATAACTTTATTTATTTAGAAAAACATTTACTTTTATTGAGTTTTTAAATTTATCAAGGTAGGAATATGTATATATGCTCTGAAATATTTCAGTGTTCCCTCTGTTTACATATATTCTGATTATTAATTTTATAAATTTTTATGTTCCATTTTTTATTGAATAAATTTTATATGTATTTTTCTGTTTTTTTTAATTCTTAAAGAGACACCCTTTTGATGTTTTAAACCAATGTTACTGTTTTTCTGTTTACTTACTAATTTCTCATTTTATTTTTAAGAGTTCTCTTTGATGATTTTTCTCCTGCATGCTTTTTACCTAAATTTTCTAAATTTCTTGAATTAAATACTCATTTAATAGATGAATATGCTGTTTTGTTTAATAATGAAATAACATAAAGTTGTAAATTTTCCTCTCACTGTAACATTGGGTGCATTGAATAACTTTGATGTACAGTTCTCTAATTAAAAAATTTCTAATCTATAATTTTAACATTAATTTTCTCTGTGACTCAGAGTCAGAAACAGAGAACAGACACTTTAATATCTCATTTGCCCCATTAGCACCAGTTCTAAACAGGTTACCTCTTTTGTAGGTGATCAAAGAGTTTTTGAATTCATTAATTAATTAATAGTTTTAATGTACTGAAATTTTAAAATTGATTTCTAATATTTCATTTTATTAGAAATATATCCTATATAACTTTTTATATCCTGGAACATATTGCACATTTTGAGTTAATGTGTAGTGATGTTTGAAAACAAAGCATTTTCTCTGTTCATGGAGTAAAAGTTTGAAATGTATTTGTAAGTTTGCTTTTAATAACTCCTATATTTAAGCATTCTACATTGTAGTTTTTGTCAAAAGCTGCAGAGCTGCCTAAAATTTACCTTGTAGAATGTGCTTCTGTCTATATTACCTGCTTTTTTATTTTCTTTTTTTTAATCAATTTTTATACTATGTCATTTGGCATATAAATATATTTAGTGATTTATTATCTTTATTATGAATTACAATTTCTTCAAAGTAAAATTATATTCAATGGCTTAATGAATATCTTTCACTTTAAAATCTATATTGTCTGCTATTAAAATTGCCACCAGGGTTACTTGTCTCATAAATATTTGCAGACCTGTTTATTTTTAAGCTAGCTATATAATTTAATTTTTGTTTTATGTCTTCTTAGCATCATTTGGTTAGTTTTTTTTTAATTTAAACAAGTTTAGCCCCATTTACTATATGTATCTTTGCCTGTATATGTTTTTTATATTTTTATTATATTTGATGCTTTCTCACTTATTTCCAGTGATATAGAAATTGTGCATTCTCTTTTTGTTTTACTAGTGACTTTCTTTACATATAAAAATCATTCAAGCTACATTCCTCTCAGTATTACATGACATAAACACAACTTGTCAGACAACTTGTGTGACTATAAAATTATTATATTACAGGCTTTTCTTCTCCAGTTTTTTATGATGATTCACTGTTTCCCAAAATTTCCCATTGCAGAACTGTTTAAAGACAACTCATACTTTTTTCTTTTTCAACTTCTATTTTAGGCTCAGGGGCCACATATGCAAGTTTGTTACCTGAGTATATAGTGTGATGCTGAAGTTTAGGGTACGAATGATCCCCTGGCCCTGGCAGTGAGTCATTGTACCTAGCGGTGTTTTAGCCCTCGCCTCCCTCCTCCCACTAGTAGCCTGCAGCGTCTAGTGTTGCCATCTTTATGTCCATAAGTACCCGATATTTAGCTTAAATAAAGATATTTGTTATATGATATAAATCACTAAACATGTTTATATGCCAAATGACATAATATAAAAATTGATAATAAAAAAAGAAAATTAAAAAACAGGTAATATAGACAGAAACGCATTCTACAAAGGAAATTTTATTCAGCTCTGTAGCTTTTGACAAAAATACAATATAGAATGCTTAAATATCAGAGTTGTGTCTATGTTAAGTTGTGTTTATTTCATGTAATAATGAGAAAAATGTAATTTGAATGATTTTTCAATATGTAAAGGAAATCACTAGTAAATTAAAAATAGAATGGAAACATGGATGGCTTCCAGCTCCATCCATGTTGCTGCAAAGGACATGATTTTGATCTTTGTTAAGGCTGCGTGGTATTCCATGGTATATATATTCCACATTTTCTTTATCCAGTTTATTATTGATGGGCACCTGGGCTGAGTCCATGGCTTTGCTATTGTGAATAGTGTTGCAATGAACATGCAAGTTCATGTGTCTTTTTGATAGAATGATTTGTTTCCTTTGGATATTCATAGAGTAATGGGATTATTGGGTCAACTAAGTTCTGAGTTCTTTAAGAAATCTTCAAACTGCTTTCCACAGTAACTGCACTAATTTACATTTCCACCAACAGTGTATAAGCGTTCCCTTTTCTTTGCAGCCTCGCCAACATCTGAGACAACTCATTTTCTATCTTTGTCAGTCACCTGTTTCTCCCTTGTCACTTGAAGAATTTTTTCTTTATTCTTAGATTTTAACTTTTGTGCCAGAGGGTATCTCTATCTCCTTTCTTGGTAATTTTGCCGAGAATTTTATCTAACTATCCTAGTATTTTGAACTCCATACAATTGTATTCCATTGTGACAGATTACTTCTTCTATTTCAGTTATTCTATTATTATCTTCTATTTCAGTTATTCAGTTATTGTCCTCCTCTTGAATATACATTTTTACATTGTTATTTCTCTTTTAGACTAGATTAGTCTTATGTCAATTTTAGTATCAACTTGACTGGATTAAAGAATACCTAGAAGCCTGGTAAAGCATGATTCTGGGGTGTCTGCGAGGGTGTTTCTAGAGAAGATTAGCATGTGAGTCTGAGGGGACCAGGTGGGAAAGACCTGCCCTCAGTGTGGGAAGGTGTCATTAATCTGCTGGGGGTCTGGAGAGAACAAAAACAGAGAAAAGGTGAATGTGTTGATCTGTCTGCTGCAACTGAGATACACTCTTTCTCTCCTGTCTCTACGCAACAACTCCAGGATTCCTGGCCTTTAAATTCCAAGACTTACACCAGTGGCTCCCTGGGTTCTCAGGCCTTTGGCCTCGGACTGAGAGTTACCCTATCAGCTTCCCTGGATCTGAGGTCTTCTAACTTGGACTGAGTTTGATGTTTTCAGCATTGCAGGGTCTCCAGCTTGCAGATGGCTTGTCATGCAACTTTTCAACCTCCATAATTGTGTGAGCCAATCCTAATAAATCTCCTCTCATATATTATGTATATCCTATTGATTCCGTCCCTTTGGAGAACCCTGACTAATACAAATTTTAACATGTTATACGCCCTTAACAGCACCCATAGATTTCCCCCATAGCTGCTATCACAGTTTTAATGTGTATTTTGTGAATATTTATTAAGTGCCTGTCTCCTTTACAGTGTGTGAGTGCAATTATAGCTGAATCCATGTATCATGTATTCACTAATATATTCCAACAGCCCAGCACATAATAGGTGATAAAAAATATGTGTTGAATGAATGCATCTTTCTGGTCTTGCACATAGCCATTTTATTTTTTTACCCAATTAATTCATCTCTTTTCTTTGTCAAGTTTTGCCACTGTAAGTTTAAGGCCACTAAAAGTTTTTCTTCACCAGTCTCCTTTTCTATCTCATTATTTTATCATTGTATATAATTCAATTTTTCTGTCATCTCAGTCAATTCTTGTCTCAGTTTTCAGTCCATTTCCTATGGCCTTATCTTCTTATGTGCCATTACGGTTGCTAATTTTTAGCAAAATTGCCAAAATCTGTTAAGGATCCATAAAAGACAGTGGCTCCCAAATAGATGTTCAAATCTAGAGTCACCAGGGAAACTACAACCAATGAACCGACCAACAAAAGTTCATGTATTCCTGGACTCCAATAACATTGTCAATAACTCTGGAATAGATCCTAAGGGAATATATTTTTTTTATGTGCAGAATCCCAGGTCTCATTACAGGAAAGTAAATATAAAACTACAATTCCTAGCATGCACTGTTACCAGAGCTCTTCACGTCTCTACACCTGACCAGAGAGAACACTATCTCCCAGGAAGCAATGTCCCACAAGCTTCACCCCTCACTCCATCTCCAGTTTCCTTTCTGTTAGATTCTAAGAGCTACAGATTCTTCTGGTATTTTGGCAATAGATTCCTGGTTTTAGTTGACAGGCTTGTTAGGAGTTTTAATCTTGTATTAAATACAACACACACACACATGCACACACATATGTGGCATGGTAGTATGCGAGACTAAATGAATCAGGGTGTACCAGAAAGCAATTACTTTGAACCATAATCCTGATCATGTGATAATGCTTTGCATGGAGTGTCAAAACTGGATCAGGGTGAGAATGGCTTTTACTCAGGGAGCAGCCTGATGTGCATACTCAGAGCTCGAGCATGAGGAGGACATCCACAAGGAGGTCCACCTGCCATGGTGTGCCAGTGCTAGCGCAGCAGGGGAAGGGCTTCAAGCTTTATTCGTGTGAATAAAACATGAAACTATGAGTCAACAGACATAAATTCATACATGAATCAACTGATATTTTGATAAGGAATGAGATATTTACATGGTTTCAAGGTAGAGAATTTCGTTTTCAAGCCTACAATTTATAATTCAGGTTGGAAAACACTGATTTAAACAATGGGGAAACTATGTGCAGCATATCCCTGAAGAGTTGACTTTGGATTGATAATATTTTCTGGTTAAGCTCATACCTGACTTTTCAGTGTCTTATTATGCCCTGGTTCTCAAACTTCAGCATGCATCAGAATCACCTGGAGGACTTCTTGAAACACAGATTGCAAGTCCCACCCCTCAGAGATTCTGATTGAGTAATCTGGGGGTGGGTACCCTGGAATTTGCAATTTGCAATTTTCATGTCCAAAAAGTTCCCACGTGGTGCTGATGGTCCAGACCACACAATGACAACCAGTCTTACATTACCAAGCTTCCCTCTGCCTCCAGATGTATCTATCTATCTATAGCTATAGCTATATATATAGATATACAACTCTCCCATCCCCCAACATAGTCTCACCCATACCCTAGACTCAGGCCATACTAGAATGCTGGGCACATTTCTTATAATGGCATGCCTTTTCCTACTTTCATAACTTTATTCATTATAGTCTCTCTCTTAGTAATGTCTTCTCACGACAGCCATAAGAATGGCCCTAGGAGACCTCCCTCTTACATGGGCTGGTGCCAGCCAGTGATTGAGCACAATAGGACACTAAGGTAGATCCATGCCTGAGAGATTTTGACTCAAGGACTCCCCATTGGCCTTGCCAAACTTCTAGACTGCAAGGTGTTCTGGGACAATTCCACGAAGCTTCCTTTCTTCTCTCCTTCATAAGGTCACATTTAAGCCACAATATTATGGCTCTTCTACGTTCTCATATCTCTTTTTCCACAATGCTCTCAAACCAAAATTGCTGAGAAGAAAAGATCGTAGAGGTTAGATCATTAAGAAGGAACTGAGGTGGCACCTGTGCTAACACCTGGGGACGAAGTAGGGCTATAATAAGTAGGAGACAGGGAGAGTGTTTTGGAATAAAATTAACAGTCTGCTTAGAATTGAGAGTAAAATTCTCTCTTCAGGTTCTTTATGGAATAGCCTTTTAATTCACAATGCATGGGGGGCTTTGGAATGAGAGAGACCAGGAGTGGAACCTCCAACTGGCCTCTTAATAACTCTACAACTTTAGGTAAATCACTTAACCTCTTCAGTCAGTTTCTTATATGTAAAAATGAGGATGAAAAGGGTTGTGGTGTATTAGAGTCACTAGCTCAAATTCCAGCATGGAGTAGGTATTAAATAAATGTTAATTCTCCCTTGCCCTTGAATAGTTAATATTCTGAAAGGTAAAAACAAATCAGAGGAATATAAGGAACATGGCTGTGCTTTGGTCAAGGATAGGCCAAGATAGGATGTTTACATCGTACATGACTCAATGATTTTAGAGTTCAGGTATATAACTCTGCTTGTTATCACAGCCATGTAGCCATAACATGGGAAGGTTCATCATTTGACTCTAAGCCACTATTGTCTGTAAAAGGTATAATTGCCTTGCTAACATTGTACAGGCATGCTTGCACCCGGAGAGGAGGAGAGAGGAGAGAGGGGACAGGGGGAGAGGAGAAGAAAGAGAAAAGGTCACGGTGTTTGAAAACAGAAGAAAAAAAGAAAGAAAACTAACATTTGTTGTTGTATGAGACATATTCCTC
>NW_012118877.1:899654-901498 GCF_000951035.1 Colobus angolensis palliatus
GGCGTAAATCCGGGAGGCGGAGCTTGCAGCGAGCTGAGATCCGGCCACTGCACTCCAGCCCGGGCGACAGAACGAGACTCCGTCTCAAAAAAAAAGAATCTGGCAGTCTAATTATGGTCCCTATAGTTCTCCAGCGATTGAAAGGTAAAGCAGACAATGCTAAGCATTGAAACATTGTGGAAGAAACATTTAAGAATATACTAAACACATCTTATACTAAAACATAATTCGAGCTAACATTTGTTAAGTTTTTGCTGCATGCCAGTCAGTGTACTAGGCACCTTACGATGCGATCTCATTAACTCTTCTCAGTAACTCTGGGATATTTTTATCCCCATCTTACGGATGAAAACCTGAGACCTAGAGCAATTACGTAATTTTCCTAGAGTCACTCTTAGTAAGTGGTCAATCTGAGATATGACCCTGATAGTGTGATTAGATTCATGATCATAATGTTGTATTGTCAAGAAACATCAAATTAAAAAGCTGTTTGTTTTATTGTTTAACAGCTTTATTGAAATATAATTGATATATAAAGAGCTACACATATTTAATATGTTCAATTTGAAGAGTTTGCACAATCCAAACACAATATATCATCACCACATCAAGGAAATAGATCTGTCCAACACCTCACACGTTTTCCTTATTTCCTTTGTTTTTTGTTTTGGGGAGTACTTTTGTTTGGTTTTATTTGTTTTGGCAGTAAAAACACTGAATATGAGATTCATCCTTTTAAATTTTGAAGTGCACAATACTGTATTGTTAACTATAGGCACTACTCTGTACAGCAGATGCCTAGAACTTACTCACCTAGCATAAATGAAACTTTATACCACTGAACAACAACTCCCCATTTCTTGGTCTACTCTCCTGCCTCTGGCAACCACTACTGTATTCTCTGTTTCTAAGAGTTTGACTATATTAGATTCCTCATGTAAGTAGAATCAAGCAGTATTTGTCTTTCTTTGACAAATGCTGCTTATTTCACTTAGTATAATGTCCTCTAGGTTTATTCATGTCACAAATGGCAGGATAGTCACTTTTAAGGCTTAATAATATTTTATTGTATGTATATGCTACATGCCTTCTTCTATTAATTTGTTCATCGAGACTTAAATTGTTTCCATATCTTGGTTACTATGAATAATGCTGCAATGAACATGGCAGTGCAGACATGTCTTGGAGATAATAATTTTATTTCCTTTGGATGTATACACAGAAGTGGGATTGCTGAGTATTAAGTTAGCTCTATTTTTACATTTTCGTGGAACCTCCATACTGTTTTTCATAGTTGCTGCAACATTTTACATTCTCACTCCAACAGTGTACAAGGATTCCAATTTCTCCACATCATCACCAACACTTGTTATATTTTGTTTTTTTATAGTAGCCATCCTAACAGGTATGACATGATATCTTATTGTAGTTTTGGTTAGCATTTTTAAATAATTAATGATTTTGAACATTTCTTTTAATATACCTGTTGTCCGTTTGTTTGTCTTCTTTGGAGAAATGTCTGTTCAAGTCTTTTGCCTATTTTTTAATCATGTTATTTGTGTTCGTGTTTTTTTCTTTTTTTTTTTTTTGGCTATTGAGTTGTAGAAGTTTCATATATATTTTAGAAATTAACCCCTTTTAGATATATGGCTTGTAAATATTTTCTCCCATTCCATAGACTGCATTTTATTCTGTTAAATCTTTCCTTTCCTGACATGAATAGACACTTTTCAAAAGAAGACATATATGCTGCCAACAAACATATGAAAAAATGCTAAACATTAATCATTAGAGAAATGCAAACCAATACTACAATGAGATATCATCTTTCATCAGTCAGAATG
>NW_012118877.1:902958-914914 GCF_000951035.1 Colobus angolensis palliatus
CACACACACACATATATATATATATATTTTAAGTTCTAGGGTACATGTGCACAACGTGCAGGTTTGTTACATGGGTATACACGTGCCATGTTGGTTTGCTGCACCCATAACTCATCATTTACATTAGGTATATCCCCTAATGCTATCTCCCCCGCTACCCCCCAACCCCTGACAGGTCCCAGTGTATGATGTTCCCTGCCCTGTGTCCAAGTGTTCTCATTGTTCAATTCTCACCTATGAGTGAGAACATGTGGTGTTTGGTTATCTGTCCTTGTGGTAGTTTGCTCAGAATGATGGTTTCCAGCTTCATCCATGTCCCTGCAAAGGACATTGAACTCGGGATAAGGGATTAAGTAGAGAGTATGAGGTACATGAGAAGGTAGTACTTCAAGGTGGGAAAAAGGATTGCTGTCCAAGGCCTCTAGATCACTGTCATTCTCTATCCATCTACTGCCCCTGTGACTTTTTTATTTTATACTTTTATCTTAGTGCTTTGGATGTCACCAAAAATTTCAAATATTATTTTACATGCATGTGCTTGCACACACACACACACACACACACCTTGTAACTCTAGAAGCTAATGTTAAACATGGGAGTTGGCTTGTCTGTCAGATTATTGAAGAGCAGAAACACTTGGAAAAAATATGGATAATCCTATTTAAAGCTATTCATGAATAATGGAATGTAATAAACATCAGCTTTAAATAGAAGGATAATTATATAGAGAGATTTTTAAGTAATTTTCAAAAAGTAATAGGTCCAAAATAACCTATTAAGGGTCAATGATTCCCACCACCTTCAATGTGCAATTCAATTCAATAAATATTTATTGTACATCAACATTATTAAACCAAACCCCAAGACTTAAAAGAGGTGATGAGCTATTTGTGTAGATACGCAGGGAAGAGCATTCCAAGTATTATAGATATATCGTAAGTTCAAAGACCCTATGAGGAAGCACACCTAGTATGTTTGAGTGTGTGTCATAGGTGTAAAATCAGAGTACATCCTCCTATTTTGGTTTCAAGAATGAAAATTGTTTTACTACAGTAATTTGAATTTTTATAAATTAAACGGAACCATAAAACCTAAAACATAGTTATTAGAAATATTTTTAAAACAGATGCATGTTGAGCTAATTTTTCTAGAAAAAAATAGCAAATATTTGAGATGCAATATAATGCAAAAGAAAGACGAGAGTGCTGGCTCAGCTATGCCTCTGGTGTGCTTAACAGATCAATGGTGGCTCTCAGCACCTGCGGCCATTGGCTGTCAACACAGTCCTCTGCCTACAGCCACCTGGGAATTTAGGCAACAGGATCCAGATTTCTCTGAAGTGGCTGGGGCTCTGCTGTTTGGGATTTTGATCACAAGCAGAAGAATCCTTCCAAGAAATCAGTGTTCCTGTACTCCACAGAACATGAACTTCCTCAGGCCATCCTGAATAACATTTGTAGCAGGTGTCTAATTAGCAACTATAAGTTCTCTTGTGAGCATCTCTAATGAGAGTATCTGTGATTGTTGATACAACACTCTCACTGAACTCCTTCTTCCAAATATGGAGCATTAGATTCGGTATAATACAACTCATGTGTGTTATGTATATACTTCTTTTTTTTTTTTTTTTTTTTTTTCATGAGACGCCTGCAGCCGCCTTGTAAGGTACATAAAAGATATACGAACTCCATTTTACTGTTAAGGTTTCTGGCCAGGGCAACTATATCTGCTTGAGCAGATTACTCACTACAGAAAGAGACACAACTAACGAGTAAGAAAAGGCTGAAAGAATGTGTTCTTGTGTTCTATTGCATAGTAGGGTGATTATAGCAAATAACAATGTAGTGTGTATTTCAGGAGAACTAGAAGAGTTTGAATGTTATCACTGCAAAGAAATGATAAATGTTTATAGTGATGGATATGCTAATTACCCTGATTTGATCATTATACAATGTATACATGTATTGAAACATCACACAGTACTCCTTAAATATGTATGATTGTTATATATCAATTACAGATTTAAAATAAATTCTTAAAAAAAAAAGAAAGAAAAGAAAAGGCTGAGATCCATCCCACATTCTGTTCATCAAGCCTAGTGTCAGCAGGGCTATACCCACAAAGACGGGGGAGCCTTTTTCTAATTTGTATATGAGAACCATATGGGCTAGAGGTAGCCCTGTATCTAGGACTTGGGATTAAATGACTTGCCCAAGATCCATCCAGGAATTAACTACCTCTCTTTCTCTTCTAATCACATTTCTCTGAATTAAATCTGCATTCCACTACAATACACTAAAACAGACTTCAAGGCGTTGTTAACACAGATAAATAACCTTCCTTCTCAGAACATTTTGCAAGCATCAAGTTCATTGAGTTCCATTGTACTTTTAGGTCTTTTTCCAGTTTTGTGTTTTCTTTTCTTTACTAGACACCCTATAGAGTCTGCTAATCACAAGCTGACACAGATACTCAGTAAAGAAAAGGGCTTTACAAACCATGGGACTAATTTGAGCTGTATAAATATGTGAATATCAATTACAGAAGTAGATGAAAAGAAAATTTGATACTATCATGATTTTATTAAAAGTGATGTTTCTAAGTGGTTTATTTGACATGTAAAATTTGTTCTCATACATTATATCAGATGTTTCTATCCTTGAATTTCAGTAATCACTAAGCAGGTATTTTCACTTTGAGATTTACAAATCTCTGAGGCCTCTCGAGGGTTAAAGCATGGAACAGGCATGTTAGAAAACTTTGTTGACAATTTGATATTTGTACTCCCCTTTATTTTACACATAATCCTCAGACACCTGGAAGGTAAGACACCGCCTCCTCCGGGTAGCCTCCCTCCCTCCTTCAGTCTGAGTTTGATGCCTCCATCTGTGTTCTGACAGTTCCTCTTGGAGGGCCTTTGCTGTGCTGCTGCCTCTGATCGTGTGTTTACTTTTCTGTCTTCTCCAATAAATGATAACTCCTAGGGAACAGAGACTTTGTCTTTTTTGTTTTTGTATTCACAACGTATAACACAAAGTAGGAGGTCAGTAAGTGTTTACTGAATGAATGAGAGGAAGAGAAGATAATGGTAGATCTGTTCCTGCAGATCTAAATTTATAAATAAAGAGTGTACTTTTACATGTCTTTCCCCAGAAATCTATAAAAGATGTCACAGATTGATAAAAAGTTAGAAGACACACAAGTGCATGGACAGAGGCACTGCTTGAGACTGCTCTTAACCTGCATTGGGTTCTCAAGATGAGCCTGCCTATCGCTACACTATAAAACAGGAAATAGGAAAGAGATGAAAGCATGGGATGAATAGGATGAAAAATGAGGGGAAATGTGTAGATAAACACATGCATAGGAACAATGACAATATCTATAACCCTATCCCCAGTCTAGTAAACTTGAAAGGAGGAAACCTAATAGAAAGCATAGGTTTCAGTCCTCTTTTGCATTCCCTGTTAATACTAACTCTCTTCTCTTCCAAGATATGAACAGGCAAGTTGACCTTTCCAAGCATCAAACTTCCCATGGATAAAACAATGAGATTTAACTAAAGTCTTTTCTAACCCTAATTTTCCATGAACTGTAAGAATTTTCACTGCTGTCAGTTCCTTATTCTTCTGCCAATATTCCAGAAGGGGGCAGCATTTATTCACAGTAGGGAAACCAAGAAAAAGTTTTTCTTCTGCTAGCCTTCAAAGCAATGAGGATTGGGAAATTAGATGAAAGGGGCATTTGAACTCTTTCTTGAGTTTGGTATGAGTACAGAAGGATGTCAAGAGTTGGAAAGTTAGCAAAAATCCTGGTATCTACCCTGCTGTAAGGGCATTTAGCAAGGAGCCAGGCAAATAGCTCTGAGACAGAGATTCATTCCCTTTGTTCACTTGCCATTGATCCCAGATGCTGAGTACAGTTTCTGGCATGTAGTAGGTGCTCAATAAATGAATGATTGACAAGTCTTTTAAGAGGTGTGTAATAAGGCCTCAGGGCTAGCCACAGGCATAAGTATGAAACAGGCAAAGCTATCTTTGGAGATGCTCTTTTTTTAGGGTTCATCCCTCCTTCTATGACCCTAATGCAGTTCTGCACATCTGTAGCTCTCTTATCTTTACACCCTTCTTCTTTACAATTATTGACTCATCCATTCATTTACTTAAATGTTTCAAACACTTGATATATACCAGATTTTGATTCCTCTTCCCTGAAAAAATACACACTAGTTAGTTAACTTTATGCCTTTAGATATAACAGTTCCTAAGGGCAACTGTATTGAGAAGCAGAGTTAGGGCTGGGGTTGATATTCATCTTAATATACTCAAGGAAATGTACATTACAACAACAAAAAAGTGAGTCTCTAATACTGGGCACATCAGGTAGTGAAGATGATAATTTGTGATAAGAGGATCTGTTCAGCTCCCCTTAAATCCTATATGAGCTTCCTCAAGGGTAACCTTGATTGCTTTGTTCCAAAACTGAGCATTGGGAGGGACATAGGAACTTTAGAGATCACATATTCCACCTGCTTCATTTTGTACATGAGGAATGAAGCCTAGAGGGGTTATTCCTTTCCCAAGGAAATACACTGCTGACTAGCTGCAGAGCAAGGTCTAGAACCAACTCTCCATGACCCCTTCCAGTGCTCTCTCTAGGGACGTGATATCCTCCTCCTCCTCCTCCTCCTCCTTCTTTCTTCTTCTCCTCCTCCTTCTCCTTCTTCTGCTTTCTGTTTTCTGCTTTCTTCTTCTTCTACAAAATTCCTACCCACTCACTGTTTATTATCTGAGTTTTTTTACCAGGCTTTCTTTTCAGAATAGTTTTAGATTCACAGAAAAAAATGTGCTTACCAATAAGTTATTTCATGGATTGTCTTTTTGATATAGTATCTAAAAAGTCATCATCAAATCCAAGTTTGTATAGAATCTCTCCTAGCCTATTTTCTTAGTGTTTTACAGTTTGGTGATCCATTTCAAGTGAATTTTTATGAAGGGTGTAAGATGTGTATCCACATTCGTTTGCATGTAGATGGCCAGCTTGCCAGAACCACTGGCCGAAAAGACCACCTTTGTTGCTGCTTTGCTTTTTTTTTTTTTTTTTTTTTGCCTTTGCTCCTTTGTCAAGATCAGTTCACCAAATTTGTGTTGGTTTATTTTGAGGCTTTTCTTTTTTCTGTTCCATTGATTTCTTTCCTTTTTTTATTTTTTTTTTTTTTTTTTTTTTTTTTTTTGAGATGGAGTCTCACACTGTCACCAGGGATGGAGTGCAATGGCGGTGCAATTTCTGCTCACTGCAACCTCCACCTCCCAGGTTCAAGTGATTCTCCTTGCCTCAGCCTTCCAAGTAGCTGGGATTCCAGGAGCCCACCACCACACCCAGCAATTTTTTTTGTATTTCTAGTAGAGACAGGGTTTCACTATGTTGGCCAGGCAGGTCTTGAACTCCTGACCTCATGATCCACCCACCTCGACCTCCCAAAGTGCTGGAATTACCAGCATGAGCCACCACGTCTGACCTATTTCCCTATTCTTTTGCCAGTACCAACCACATGATCTTGATTACTGTACCTTTATAGTAAAGCTTCACGTTAAGTAGTGTCAACTGCCCAACTCTATTTGTCTTCTTCAAAATTGTATTGTTTATTATGGATTTTCTTACCACTCCATATGAGCTGTACAATCAATTTCTCAATATCCATAAAATCGCTTCTTGGGATTTTGATTGAGATTGCATGCAATCTATAGATCAATTTGGGAAGAAAAGACATCTTGACAATACTGACTCTTTCCATGAACATAAAATATTTCTGTTTATTTAGTTCTTTTTTGATTTCTTGCACCTGAGATTTGCATTTTCCCTCACATAGATTTTGTTTATATTTTGTTACAGTTTTGTCTAAGTATTTCATTTTGGGGTGTGCTATTTCAAATGATATTGTGCTTTTAGTTTCAATTTACGGTTGTTCATTGCTAGTATATAGGAAAACACTTGACCTTTGTATGTTATTCTTGTATACTACAATCTTTCCGTAATTGTTTGTTAGTTCCAGGAAGTTTCTTTTGTTAAATCAGATTTTGTCAAATCAGATGGACAATCATGCCATCTGTGAACAAAGGCAATTTATTTCTTCCTTCCCAATGTGTAAACCTTTTTTTTCTTTTTCTTGCTTTATTGCATTAGCTAGGATTTTCAGTATGATATTGAAAAGGAATAGTGAACCAGGATTGCCTTTCTCCTGATCTCAGCAGGAAATCTCCCAGTTTATAACTGTTGAGTATGGTGTTAGCAGTGGGGTTTTTGCAGATGTTCTTTATCAAGTTGGAGAAATTCTCTATTCCTAGCTTGTAGAAAGTTTTCTGTTTGTTTGTTTGTTTGTTTGTTTTAATCGTGAATGGGTGTTGGATTTTGCCAAATGCTTTTACTGCATTTATTGTAATTACGTTTTTTTTTTCTTTAGTCTGTTGATGCCATAGATTACATTAATTGAGTTTCAAATGTTGACTCAAACTTGCATACCTGTAATAAATCCCACTTGGTCAAGGTGTATAATTCTCTTTACACATTGTTGGATTTGATTTTCTAGTTTGTTTTTAGAGTGATTACTAGACTCCCCAATGCATCTATTTCCTTTTTCTCCAAAATGAGAATAATAATCCTTGTTCCTGATAGTCCTCAAAGAGCTCTGTATCACTAATCTGCAGGAATAATGAAAGCCCATTAGCTCAGGAGTTTAGCCTGATTTTGTAATTGGCTCTGCCATGCTCCAGCTGTGTAAACCTGGGCCAGTCATTTACCCTCCTGAGCACAGTCACTCACTTCTCATAAACACTAATGACATCCAAAAATGGTATTTAAAAGCAGCTTCTCAAAATTTCAACTACATCACGAATTCACTTTATTTTGATTAAGATGATTAAATGCCCCACACATATGAAGTACTTATTTTTCTCTCTTTTATTTTGCTGTCTGATTGCACTTCTCAGTAAAGCAGTGTTGAACAACACTGGCCATGCACTCTGGGTTCTAGAAAACTTGAGCCATAATGTACCCTTAATGTATCATCATTATGAGGAACACTATCACACTGTGTTCTTTTCATAGTCTCTTTTACTTGTTGGATGCTCATCAAGGCCATTCCTAGGGCACAATTTTATTTCTCATGAAATTGAATGTTAAAGTACACCAAGAGCAGCCCAGAGAAAGAAAATACATCCTAAAAGAGCAATAGGCAATGTGACAATTAAAGGCTTGTCTGTAAGTGTGGAATAGCTTCCCCTTCTAAGTGTGGAATAACCCCTCTACATTAGCATCTATCTGAGTCGTGCTAACGTCCCCCACTGAGTTCCTTATTAGACCCTTTGTTCTTGGGGAAGTACTTTCTTCAACAACAAAAAGGATAACATTATGATTCTGTGGTCTTTAGGGACTGTCCAGTCACATGGCCTCTTGACATGGGTGCCCCACAATGAACACACACACACAAACACACACACACACACATACCATTTTTGGCCTAGAGCAGTTTATCCATTTCCCATTTCCCATACTTTAAAATCATGGTTTCCTGAAGCTTCTTTTATGCAGATCCTTTCATAAAAGAAAGGTCTCTTTGTCACAAAAATATAGGAATTATATAATCTCAGAGTAAATGGTCTTGCTTTCAATTAAATAAATATAGTCCTAAGAAAAAGTCACTACATTATGCTTATTTTCACTTTACCTCACACCAGTGAAATCTTGTCATAGACCTGTGTTTGGAAACCACTAGCAGAGGGACAGCTCAATTAATAAGCTATATAGAGAACTAGGAAAGGCTGACTCACCTCACTAAGGTGAGCAGTGTTCTAGTGTAGGTAAACCCCAGAGAATACCCAATTCCAGAAGAACAGTTAAAAATATTGAGGGTCAACCTCAATATTTTAAGTGCTTAAGATCACTGTCATCTAATAGGCATTGTACAGCAAAGCAGAAGGGAGAGTGTTGATTAAATCACCGAGGCTTCCTTCTCCTCATTTTGCAGAGATCATTCTTAACAGAAGAACAGGAGGCCCAATGTTTCATTGCCTTTTTGTCTATTATTTCAATATAATTGTTCCCCAAATATATCTGAGGTATTCTGGACAATGTCATAGAATACCAAGTGTGAGATTAACTCCTGAGAATGTTTACTTGTTTGTTTGTTTTGAGAACAGAATCCACCTCAGTTACTCTGTGGCCTTGGCATAGAGTGTGGCCTCTCTGTGTTTTAGGCATTGTTGAGAGTAGGACCACATACAGTCCCTGCCCTTGAGGTCCTAACTTTTCAAGTTTACGTACATACACATAGCACACATAGTATTACAGACACTGGCATACAAAAGGCTTAGTCTTGTAATTTGGTTTTGATGTCTGCTTTAATTCCTTAGTAGGAAGGGAGGGAAAGAGAGAGGGAGGGAGAGAAGGAGGGAGGGAGAGATGGAGAGAGGGAGGGAGGGAGGGAAGGAGGAAGGAAGGGAGGGAGGGAAGGAGGAAGGAAGGGAGGGAGGGAGGGAAGGAGGGAGGGAGGGAGGAAGGAAGGAAGGAAGGAAGGAAGGAAGGAAGGAAGGAAAGGAGGGAGGGGATGGGAGGATATGGGAGGGGAGGGGAGGGAAAGCAGGATGGTAGTTCCCAGAAAGAAGGGCAATGCCTGGTCAAAGATTTATGGGAAATGAGAGTCCTGATCTTGCCCAGCTCGTCCGGGAATTATTCTTGCTGGAGGGTTATTTGTTAACTGCTGTCTGGTCAGCTTTTCCAGGGAGTCAATTTTGGACTCTAATCCTCACATTTACAGACACCAAAGCCAAGCCAAGATTGTTATCCATGAATAGGGATTTATAGAATGAGGCTACTTTAGGCATTGTGTAGTATTTGGTGAACATTTCACTTCATATTTAAAAAGAGTCACTGCAGGGAAAAAAAAAGTGGTAATATTACCATAGCTTGGAAAACACTAATTTTAAAAACATTTTCTTCCTTTCCAGCATAGATATGGCCCCATGTGACAGAGGGTATGAAATGGTTAAACACTCAAACCTCTGAACTCCTACAGTCATGAAGGACTTCCACTGATGTTTCTCAGTAAATATGATACCCATGTTTCTGTGTAATAGAAGACTACATTTTGGATATGAAATAACAGTAACAACAATAGTAATTGCAGCTAGCATTTATTCAACTCTTCCTACATGCCATCCACTGTCCTAAGCATACCACAGGTGGTACTGCATTTAGTCCTCATGATATACCAGAGAGTTAAATAATGTAATTATGTCCATTCTACAGCTGAGGAAACTGTGTCCTAGAGAGTTCAAGTAACTTATTTATAATTAAGCATACAGTAAAGACAGAAACAGAGTTTGAACCCAAGCCTTATGCCTTACAGTGATTATATATTTCTATCCAGTCTAATAGTTAATTTTCTCACTAAATTGGGAAATGGATAAAGCATCCTTTCAGTTACTCTGAGCTTGAAAGTCAAACAGATTTAAATCTTGATTGTGTGACCTTATAAAAGTCACTGAATTTCTCTGAGCCTTAGTATTTTATTTTATTTTATTTGTGAAATGAAATGGAAATGATCATACCATTCTGCAAGATTACTGTGAAAGTGAGAGATAATACATAGTAGCCATTCCATACATGGAAAGTATTGCCACAGCACAGGCAGGACACAGACTTTCGTGATTAAGGAGGAAAAAAAACCACATGAACAAGAGACACAGAGCCCAGGCACCCAGGGCAGGATCTCCAGCATAAAGGATGATCAGTAGTAGGTCATATGGAGAAAGATTGAAGAAAGTAATTTCCCTTTGAGCAACTCATTTGATATAGTAAACTTGGAAAAAATTTGCAAAATAAGAAGAGACTACAGCTAATAACATCACAAAACAAAAACAAAAACAAATAAAGAGGATCAGTAGACCTCATACAAAGAAAAAAAATCACCAATCATTATGAAAGATTATTTCCGAGCCATATCCAGCCAAATTAATTCACATAGTAAGAAGCAATTGGCTGAGGATGGTGGCTCATGCCTGCAATCCCAGCATTTTGAAAGGACCTCTTGAGGTCAGGAGTATGAGACCAGCCTGGACAACATAATGAGACTCTGTCTCTACAAAAAAGGAAAAATTATCCAGATGTGGTGGCATGAACCTGTGGTCCCAGTTACATAAGAGGCTGAGGAGTGGGGATTGCTTGAGCCCAGGAGGTCAAGGCTATAGTGAGCCATGATCATGCCACTGCCCTCAGCCTGGATGACAGAGCAAGACCCTGTCTCCAAAAAATAATTTTTTTAAAGGAGGAATTGAAGCTTGTATCAGAACTCATTTGCCTGTCATATATAATTCAATATAACTAGCATAAGTTAAAATTCATGCCAAACCATAGTCCTCATCCTGTGTTGTGGAGGAATCATCTTTGTGACTCCTTTGTTGCAGAACTCTGTTGAAGTTCTAGGTTAAAGAATCCTAGTAAAACCCTAGACCAAGGGGACATCCACTGACCATTGCAGTTAGGAATCCAGTGTGCAGTGTGGGAAAATGAGACAGATGATCTTCTAGAAGATCACCATGGCCTGGTCTCCTGTCCTCTCCTTAAAAATGTAATTTCCCGGTAAATACAAGATGGTCAAATAGGAACAGCTCCAGTCTCCAGCTCCCAGCGCCAGCGACACAGAAGATGGGTGATTTATGCATTTTCAACTGAGGTACCGGGTTCATCTCACTAGGAGTGCCAGACAATCGGTGCTGGTCAGCTGCTGCAGCCCGACCAGCGAGAGCTGAAGCAGGGTGAGGCATCACCTCACCTGGGAAGGGCGAGGGGGAAGGGAATCCCTTTTCCTAGCCAGGGGAACTGAGACACACAACACCTGGAAAATCGGGTGACTCCCACCCCAATACTGCGCTTTACCAAGGGTCTTAGCAAACGGCACACCAGGAGATTATATCCCACACCTGGCTGGGAGGGTCGCATGCCCGCAGAGCCTCCCTTATTGCTAGCACAGCAGTCTGCGATCTAACTGCAAGGCCGCAGCCAGGCTGGGGGAGGGGCGCCCGCCATTGCTGAGGCTTAAGTAGGTAAACAAAGCCTCCAGGAAGCTCAAACTGGGTGGAGCCCACAGCAGCTCAAGGAGGCCTGCCTGTCTTTGTAGACTTCACCTCTGGGGACAGGGCACAGCTAAACAAACAAAAAAAAAGTAACAAAAACCTGTGCAGATGCAAATGACCCTGTCTGGCAGCTTTGAAGAGAGCAGTGGATCTCCCAACAAGGAGGTTGAGATCTGAGAATGGACAGACTGCCTGCTCAAGTGGGTCCCAGACCCCTGAGTAGCCTAACTGGGAGACATCCCCCACTAGGGGCAGACCGACACCCCACACCTCACACTGTGGGGTACACCCCTGATTCGAAGCTTCCAAAGCAAAAATCAGACATGTACACTTGCCGTTCAGCAATATTCTATCTTCTGCATCCTCTGCTGCTGATTCCCAGGCAAACAGGGTCTGGAGTGGACCTCAAGCAATCTCCAATAGACTTACAGCTGAGGGTACTGACTGTTAGAAGGAAAACTAACAAACAGGAAGGACACCCACACCAAAACCCTATCAGTACGTCACCATCATCAAAGACCAAAAGCAGATAAAACCACAAAGATGGGGAAAAAGCAGGGCAGAAAAGCTGGAAATTCAAAAAATCAGAGCGCATCTCCCCCTCCAAAGGAACGCAGCTCATCACTAGCAATGGATCAAAGCTGGACAGAGAATGACTTTGACGAGTTGAGAGAAGAAGGCTTCAGTCCATCAAACTTCTCAGAGCTAAAGGAGGAATTATGTACCCAGCGCAAATAAACTAAAAATCTTGAAAAAAGAATGGAAGAATGGTTAGCTAGAATAATCAATGCAGAGAAGGCCATAAATGAACTGACAGAGATAAAAAC